>NW_023659004.1:0-15000 GCF_015228065.2 Penaeus monodon
AAAGTAGAGATAAATTAGCGCAAAGACATATTTCGTTTAGGAGTAGGAACTGTGTGAAATCTTTAATGAGAGATTTCAGTCATTAAGTCAGTCACCGATGTGGTATTTGACGAACGACTTGGCGCCATACTAGCATCATGCAGTCGATTAGTCTCCACACTGGGGCGGCCGACCAATGATCATTCCTCGAGGGAGCAGTTTTGTGTGTAATATGTATATACATATCATCATCAATAACGGTATGCTCATGTTTGAGCAGCCGTGGACCTCTCCACCATCCTTCACCACTCAACTCGATCTTGCGCTTTTCTTCCCATTTGTACCATCGACAACCCGCAAATATCTTTGATGTTGTCACTCAGTCTTGTCTTGGGTTTTGCCTCTTCCTCTGTTTCCTATCACCAACCCTGTCAGCAAGTTTTTCTCAATACTTTTATCAATAAACTTTAATTTCCTTTTGTTCAAGATGTCCAACAGTCGGTCTTTACAATTTATTTTTCTCAGAACTTCATCATTCGTTTTCTTCTGTCAAGTTAATACATAGTACTCGTCTGTAACACCACATTTCAAAATTATTGATCTTTTTCTTGTCTATCTTCTTCAGCACCCAACACTCAGAACCATATGATGCAATTGGGAAAACTAATGAGTTCAATAACCTCAACTTTGTCCGTAAGGTAATGCTTCGGTCTTTCCAGATGTTATTGAGAGCAACTGTGGCGTTTTTGGCAATGGTAATTCTTCTTTTATCTCCGGTGAATCATCATATGTATTAGTTAAAACAGCTTCAAGATAAGTGAACTCTTTCACATTTCCCACAACCATTCCATTGATTGAAACCTTTTTCATACATTATATATAACCATTCGCCCGCGGTGGCCGAATGGTTAGAGCGTCGGACTCAAGACACGACGGCAATCTGAGTTCGAAGGTTCGAGTTACCGGCCGGCGCGTTGTTTCCCTTGGGCAAGGAACTTCACCTCGATTGCCTGCCTAGCTGCTTGGTGGATAAGCCAACCCAAGTCAGTGTCGGGTAAATAGAGATGGTGACTCGATAAAAACACCAGGAGGAAGGCAATGGCAAAACCACCGCTCTAAATTGCCAAGAAGATCATAGAAGCCATGATCGTCAAGGCCGCGATGGCCGAATGGTTAAAGCGTCGGACTCAAGCTGAGTTCGAGGGTTCGAGTCACCGGCCGGCGCGTTGTTTCCCTTGGGCAAGGAACTTCACCTCGATTGCCTACCTAGCCCACTGGGTGGCCAAGCCAGCCCAAGTCAGTGCTGGTCCCAAGCCCAGATAAAATAAGAGAGAAGGAAAGGAACTGGGGACCCTACCACGTACTCACTCCAGAGCATCACAACATGAAAACTACAATTAAGTATCATGCTGTGAACACGGCGGCTCAGACATGAACCTACCGTTAAAAGATATATATATATATATATTATACACTATATCTTCTTTTAACGGTAGGTTCATGTCAGAGCCGCCATGGTCACAGCATGATACTGAATTGTAGTTTTCATGTTGTGATGCTCTTGGAGTGAGTCCGTGGTAGGGGCCCCAGTTCCTTTTTAGGTAATCATTCTCTCTATTTATCCGGGGTTGGGACCAGCACTGACTTGGGCTGGCTTGGCCACCAGTGGCTAGGTTTGTGCAATCGAGGTGAAGTTCCTTGCCCAAGGGAAACAACGCGCCGGCCGGTGACTCGAACCCTCGAACTCAGCTTGAGTCCGACGCTCTAACCATTCGGCCATCGCGGCCTTGACGATCATGGGCTTCTATGATCTTCTTGGCAATTTAGAGCGGTGGGTTTTTCCATTGCCTTCCGCCCGTTTTTTTTTTTTTGAGTCACCATCTCTATTTACCCGGCACTGACTCTGGGTGGCTTGGCCACCCAGTGGCTAGGCAGGCAATCGAGGTGAAGTTTTCCTTGCCCAAGGGAAAAAACGCGCCGGCCGGTGACTCGAACCCTCGAACTCAGATTGCCGTCGTGACAGTCTTGAGTACGATGCTCTAACCACTCGGCCATCGCGGCCTTGACGATCATGGGCTTTCCTTATTTTTTCTTGGCAATTTCGAGCAGTGGTTTTGCCATTGCCCTTTTTCCCCCCGTTGTTTTTTTTTTCGAGTCACCATCTCTATTTAACCCCGGCACTGACTCTGGCTGGCTTGGCCACCCAGTGGCTAGGCAGGCAATCGAGGGGAAGTTCCTTGCCCCAAGGAAACAACGCGCCGGCCGGTGACTCGAACCCCTCGAACTCAGCTTGATCCGAAAGCTCTAACCATTCGGCCACCGCGGCCCCATATACACATATATATATAAAATATATATATATATAATATATATAAAATATATATATATAAATATATATATATATAATATATATATATATATATATATATATATACATATATATGTGTGTGTGTGTGTTTGTGTGTGTAAAGTGTGTATTATATATGAGAGTATTAGATTATATTTAATATCTGTCCGGCATTCTCCGTGGAAGGAACTGGGGACCCTACCACTACTCACTCCAAAAGCATCACAACATGAAAACTACAATTAATATCATACTGTGACCACGGCGGCTCAGACTGAACCTACCGTTAAAAGAAGATATTATACTGGGACGCAGTGGCCGAATGGTTAGAGCGTCGGACTAAAGACTGTCACGACGGCAATCTGAGTTCGAGGGTTCCGTTACCGGCCGGCGGCGTTGTTCCCTTGGGCTAGGAATTTCACCTCGATTGCCTGCCTAGCCACTGGGTGGCCAAGCCACCCAAGTCAGTGCTAGTCCCAAGCCCGGATAAAATTAGAAGAATGATTACAGAAAAAAAAAAAAAGTATATATAAAAATATTATATATATATATATATATATAATGTGTGTGGGGTGTGTGTGTGGTGGTGTGTGTGTGGTGTGTTGCGGGGTTTGTGTGCGTGTGTGCATGTGTGTGTGTATATCTGTGTGTGTGTGTGTGTGTGTGTGGTGTGTGTGTGCATGCGTGTGTGTGTATATGGGGTGTGTGTATATGTTTTGTTTTGTGTGTGTATATGTGTGTGTGTGTATTATTTGTGTGTTGTGTGTGGTGTGTGTGTGTTTTGTGTGTGTGTGTGTGTGTGTGTGGTGTGTGCGTGTGTGTGTGCATGCGTGTTTGTGTGCATGTGTGTGTGTGTGTGTGTGTGTGTGTTTTGTGTGTGTGTGTGTTGTGTATGTGTGTGTGTGTGCATGCGTGTGTGCATGCGTGTGTGTGCATGTGTGTGTGCATGCGTGTGTGTGTGCATGTGTGTGCATGCGTGTGTGTGTGCATGCATGTGGGGTGTGTGCATTCGGGTGTGTGCATGCGTGTGTGTGTGTGTGCTTGTGCGTTTGTGTGTATGTATGTGTGCATGTGTGTGTGTGCATGCGGGGTGTTGTATGTGTGCATGTGTGTGTGTGCATGTGTGCATGCGTGTATGTGTGTGCGCGTGTGGTGCGCATGCGTTCTGTGTATGTGTGTGTGATTATGTGCATGCGGTGTGTGTGTTTTGCTGCGTGTGTGTGTGTGTGCATGCTGTGTGTTGTGGTGTGTGTGTGTGTGTGTGTGTGTGTGTGTGTGTGTGTGTGTGTGTGTGTGTGTGTGATTGGGGTGTGTGCATATGTGTGTGTGTGCGTGTGTGATTGTGTTTTGTCTGTGTGTGTGTGTGTGTGTGCGGTGTGTGTATATGCGTGAGTGTGTGTATGCGTGCGTGTGTGCATGGGATTGTGCATGCGTGTGTGTGCATGAGTGTATGTGCATGCGTGTGTGCATGCGTGTGTGTGTGCTTGTGCGAGCGTGTCCATGCTTTGTGTGTGTGCATGTGTGTGTGTGCGTGTGTGTGTGTGTGCTTGCGTGTGTGTGCTTGTGCGCGTGTGTGTGCTTGTATGCATGTGTGTGTGCTTGTATGCATGTGTGTGTGCTTGTATGCATGTTGTTTTGCTTGATGAAATGTGTATGCTTGTACCATGTGTGTGTGCTTGAAACGCGTGTGTATTTGCGCGCCCGTGGGGCGCGTGTGCTTGCGTGTGTGTGTGCTTGTGCGTGTGTGTGTGCTTGTACGCGTGTGTGTTGCTTGTACACGTGTGTGTGCTTGCGAGCGCGCGTGTGTGTGTCTTGCGTGTGTGTGTGCTTGCGTGTGCTTGTGAGTGCTTCTGTGTGTGTGTGTGTGTGGTGTGTTGTGTGCATGTTTGTGTGTGCATGTGGGGTGTGTGCATGTGTGTACGTGTGCATATATGTGTGTGTGCGTTTGCGTGTGCATATGTGTGTGTGAAAATTTTTGTGTGTGGGGTGTGCATGTGTTTTGTGCATGTGTGTGTGTGTGTGCGTGCGTGCGTGTGCGTGTATATAGACAGTTCCAGTGCAAGTATTGAGTGTTGAGTGAGGTTCTGCGGGAATGGGGTTATTGTAGAGATCAGCTAGAGTTGATAATGCTATAACTGTGATGAACGGGAATGATCGGGTTGGCTACGAAAGAGACTTTCCCAACTTGTTTTTGGAGACACTGCGGGAAGAAAAGAGTGTATCAGAGTAGGGAGCTGTGGAGGGATCACGAAAAATCGGTCCCATTTGGCTGGGCTAAATAGAGTATTTAAGATATCTGTAGAGATGGGGTAGTAGAAGGATGGGGTAGTAGAAGGATGGGGGCGTGTGGAAGAGGGAGTAGTGTTGAGAGAGGCAGTATTATGGAGAGGTGGACAAAGGCTGTAAAGTAGAAACAAGGGGGGATGGAGTAGTTGATGAAGAAAATTGTGGGGATGAAGTTGATCATGTTGGAGAGTAGAATGTTTCCAGTTTACCCACCCAAGTATTGACTTGGGTGGGTAATGTACTAGTGGCATTGAGGAGGGGGTAGTAGTTGCAATGTTTACAGCCATGGTCAAAATAGAGCCTGGGGTCCCGGGGAAACAGGGGAGTCTGAAATTGGGGGGGCTATTTGATAAGGGGCATTTGCCCCTAATAAGGTATAAATCTTTATTATTGCCATGGTAAGCCTGGAGTATTTGGGGAAGAAACGTCCACCCTTAGGTCCCCTTGAGGGTAAGGGTTAGACAATAAAACAAGGGAATACGTGCCCATGGCTCCCTCAGGCCATTCAGCCTATCGTCCTTTCAGCATGGGTCTAACACCTTAGGAAGTAGATAGTAAAAAGGGGTTGGGAAAGGAAGGAAATGAAAAGCAGGAGGGGGAAAAAAAACCACGCAAAATAGTTTGAGTCGAGGGGTGAGGCCCAAGGCAAGGGAGATCTCCAGCACTGCGTCCCAGTCCTTTTCTTCCTAACTGCCCCAATGACAACAATGGGCAAAAAGTTGAGGGGGATATACTATGAAGTAAAGGGAGTCAGAGAAACTTCAGCTGGTTCAGTGAGAAAGCAACCCCCACTGTGAAAGTACCCAAAAAAAAAGAAAGCTATGTAAGCTGAGAATGTTTCTTTTCATGTTTTCAATTTCTTGTTTTTGTTACAAAAAAACCTTTATTGTAAAACTAAAATCAGCAAAACTGTTTAATTGATTTATTATAAAAACAAATGGGAGTCTTTATGGTTCAATATTTTATAATTTTTCCTTTCAACATCAAACAATTTCTACAAAATCAGACAGTGAATGTGGTGAAAACTTCAAAATTTTCTGTTTATTATTGAAACTTAAAACTGTCAAAGTAAAGGTTCACTTTTATCAAATGTAACATTCAAATACAAGATCACTCCCTCATGCAACATCAAACTGTAAATGTGACTATTCACAATAACAAACTGTTTTCTCTCTTTCTAAAATCACATACTCAGAAGAAAAACATAATCCCATTGTTATGGATCAAACTTCTCACAAGAATGATGGTAGAACAAATCTGCATTATTGTTATTTAGTTAAAATCACAAAAATAAAGTTTAATTTGGGTATTGACGTAAACAGTGAAGTATGGTACAAAATGATAAAATACGAACAATATCGCCCAAGAGATTTGCAATCTCTTTAACAAAAATGGGGAAAAAAACCCCTTCCCGAGTTCTGCCTATATTTAAGAATAATCCTATTTATATCCTTTTTTTTTCTTCATGCCTCCACTCCTGGGCCTCCACGTCCTCCCCAGGTGGCCACCACGTCCACGGGCCCCCAAAAAACCCCCTCATTAAAGAGAAGATTCTATGGTGTAAATTTTAAATTACAGAAAATACAATATTCAATTTTGGGGAGCGGGAAAGAGAGTGAAGAGTGAGAAGTGAGAGAGTGAAGAGTGAGAGAGAGAGAGAGGAAGAGAGAGAGAGAGAGAGAGAGAGAGAAAAGGAAAGACAGAGAGAGAGAGAGAGAACGAGAGAGAGAGAGAGAGAGAGAGAGAGAGAGAGGAGAGAAAAAATATATAAAAAGAAATTTTTCAATATTTTTTCCATAAATGCATAAAAAAAAAGAAAGAAAGAAAAAAAAAAAAAAAGACGTAGAACCGGAAATTTTTTAAGAAAAAAAAAGAAAAATTAAAGATCTTTCTAAAAACCATCCAGGACCCCCGGGGGCCCCCCTTTTAAAAAAAACCCCTCTATTTTCACCTCTCCCCCTCGCCCTCTTGCTATCCCTCTTCCTTTCCCAAAATAATCATTTCCATCGAAGTCAAAAGGTATTTAAATATTACCCCTCGAATATAGCACTCCCCCTTCTCCAAACCCTTGTCAACCATCCTATTCATCAAAAAAGGATTAGAGGTCAATCAATATATACATATATATATATACACTACATATCTATACACAATAAAAATTATTTTTATATAAAATTTTGTCATTTATATACATATAACTTTAATACATATATAAAATCCTTTTATATATACATTATATATATACCATAAATTTTATCATTTACAAAAATAATATATACATCCAAAATATATATACATATATGCATAATATTTACATATCACAAAAACTATATACATATATACATAATAAAGCACATATACACATAATAAAATCCATTACATAAAATTAAAATATGTAAAATTTAATATATATTTTTTTTATGATTGTGCAAATTATGGGTATATTTTGCATATATTTGTATAATGTATAATTTTTTGTGTATATGTATACTATTTTTTCATATATGTATATATTTTTATGAAATGTATAATTTTTTTTTTGTATATTGAATATATTTATGTATATATATATAATGTATATAAAAATGTATATTATATTTTAATTTTTAAAAATATGTATATATATTATGTCCCTATGTATATAAAATATATTTTTTAATGTGTTAGATATGTATGTGTAATTATATATGTAAATATTGTAATTTTACCCCAATCTTTTTTTGATGAAAAGGGTGGTTAAATTTCTGGAGAATGCCCCGGGGTGCTATATTCGAGGGTCAAATATTAAGTACCTTCGACTTCCCGATGAAATGTTGATTTTTGGGAAAGGGAAAAGGTGATAGCAAGAGGACAGGGAGGGGGTAAAATAGAGGTCGTGGGGGTCCCCGGGAAAAGGACGGGAGGTCCTGGTAGAGGTTTGTATGAAAGATCTTTTAAAAAAAAAGTTTTTTAAAAAAAAAAAGGGGGGAAAAAAAAAAAAGTTATTATTTTTTATGTTCTGTTTCTAAAATTACATGGGTTTTTTTCGTCTTTTTTTTTTTTTTTTTCTTTTTTTTCTTTTTTTTTTATGCCCTAAAATAGAGATAACATATATTGACAAAAATTAGCTATATAATATTTCTCCTCTCTCCACTTCTCTCTCTCTCCCCTCTCCCCTCTCTCTCTGTTTTCCTCTCTTTTTCCCCCTCTCTCTCTCCTCTCTCTCTCTCTCCTCCTCTCCCCTCTCTCTCTCTCTCTCTCTCACTCCTCACTCTCTCACTCACACACTCTCTCACTCTCTTTCCCGCCACCAAATTAATTTTTTTTTTTCTGTAATTTAATTTTTCACCTAGAATCTTCTCTTAATGTAGGTGTTTTGGGGGCCTGGCGTGGTGCCCCCCTGGGGGGGAGTGGGGGCCCCGGACGGGGAGGATGAAAAAAAAAGATATAAATGGGTTATTTTTTAAAATATAGGCAGAACTCTGAAAGGTTTTTTAAACATTTTTTTAAAAGATTGCAATCTCTTGGCTGATTTGTTCGTAAATCTTTTGTCCCATACTTCATGTTCTCCCGTAAATAGAAAATTTAAACTTTATTTTTGTTTTTTTAACAAAATAAAATATGCGATTTTTCTCCCATCTTTTCTTGTGAGAGTTTGACCCATAACAATGGGTTTTTTTCTTCTGGTATGTGAGTTTAGAAAGAAAACAGTTTTTTTTGTTAAAAGTCACAGTCATTTTGATTTTTGAAATGAGGAGTGATCTGTTTTAAATTTCTTTTGAAAAAAGGAACCATTTTTTGACGTTTTAAGTTTAAATAATAAACAGAACATTTTTTAAATTTTTCCCCACTTCACTGTCTGATTTTGTAGAAATTGTTTGACTGTTAAAAAAAAAATATTATAAAAATTAAACCCATAAACTCCCTTTTTTTTTATAATAAATAAATTTAAAACGTATTGCTGTTTTAGTTTTACAATAAAGGTTTTTTGTAAAAAAACAAGAATTTAACTGATAAAAACATTCTCAGCTTACATAGTTTTCTTCTTTTTTGTCACATTTCACAGTGGGGGTTGCTTTTTCACCTAAACCACTGAAGTTTTTTTGACTGCCTTTCTTCTATTATATCCCCCAACCTTTCCCATTGTTGCCCTTGGGCAGTTGGAAAAAGGACGGGGACGCAGGCGGGAGACTCCCTTTTTTGGGCCTCACCCCGACTAAACTAATTTTGCGGGTTTTTTTTCCCCTCCGTTTTTCATTTCCTTTCCCTTTTCCCCAACTCCTTTTCTATCTACTTCCTAAGGTGTTAGAGCCTGCTGAAAGGCGATAGGCTAAGGGCCTGAGGGAGCCTGGGCATTTTTCCCTTGTTTTTATTGTCAACCCTTACCCCCTAAAGGGGGACCCAAAGGGGTGGACTGTTTCTCCCCCCAACATACTCCGGCTTCCAGGGCCAAAAATAAAGTTTTTTATCCTTTATTAGGGAAAAGCCCCTTCATCAAAAGCCCCCCCAAATTCGACTCTCCTGTTTCCTGCCCCCAGGCCTTTTTTGACCATGGCGTAAACTTTGCAACTACTCCCCCCCTCCTAAAGCCTACTATACTTTCCCCCACCCAAAGTCAATACTTGGTGGGTAACGGGAAAACTTTCCCCCCTACTCCCCCAAACTGATAAACTTCATCACCACAACTTTCTTCATCAACTACTCCATCCCCCTTTTTTTTCTATTTACCCCTTATTGTCCACCTCTCCATAACTCCTCTCTCAACACACCCCTTTTCCACACCCCCCACCTTCTACTACCCCCACCCTTTCTACCCCCCCCATCTCTACAAATATTTTAAATCTTTTTTCCCACCCAAAAGGGACCGATTTTTCGTGCCCCTCCCACACCCCCTACTCTGATAACACTTTTTTTTCCCAGCATGTCTCCAAAAAAAAGTTGGAAAAAGTCTCTTTCGTCCCAAACCCATCTTCCCTCTCATCACATTTATGCATTATCAACTCTAGCTGATCTCTACAATAACCCCTTCCTGCGAAACCCCACCAAAACTCAAAACTTGCCCTGGACTGTTATATACCCCACCGCACGCAGCACACACACACACCACAAACCACACAACACACCACACACACCACACAACACACCACCCCACACACAAACCCCACAACCATGCACCACACATGCAAACCACACACACCCAAAATTTTCACACACCATTGCACACACATATGCACCCACTTATGCACACGTACCAATGCACACACCACATTCCACCACAATGCAAACCCCCAAAACACAAAAACCCCACACACACCCCACAAGCACACGCAAACACCACACCAAACCACACACACGCGCGCTCGCAAACACCACACTTTTACAAGCCACACACACGCGAAAAAACACACACACGCACAACACAACCCACGCAAGCACACGCGGCGCGCGCAAAAACACCGGTACAAACACACACACATGCGTACAACATACCATGCATAAAGCACACACACACATACAAGCCACACACATGCATCAACACCACAATCAAAAACAACACACGCGCACAACAACACACCAAGACACAAAACACCTGCACACACACACATCCACACATACAACAAAAACACACACACACACACACACACACACACACACCAAACACACACACCACACACCCCGAAAAAAAAAAAAACCCCCACCCCCCCCCCCCCAACCCCAACCCCCAAAAAAAAAAAAAAAAACACACCCCCACACACACGCAACCCCCACCCCCACCAAAATGGGCCCCACACCACACCACCACACACACACCACCACACACACACAACCATGCACACACACACAACCATGCACACACACAACACCACCCAAAAACACAACACCCACCCCCAACCCCACACACCCCCCCAAGCACCACACACGCACCCACACCCCACCACCGAACACCCCTCCCCCGCACACACCACCAAAACAACCAAACAAACCCCACCCCCCACACACACACACAAAAACAAAACCAGCCACCACACCACCAACAAACACACACACACACACACCACCAACAACAAAACACAACAACACCACCACCAGCGCACAACCAACACGCCCACACCCCCACACACAACCCCACCCCAACCACCCACCACACCCACCACACACCCCAAAAGCACACACACACAATCCCCCCACACCAGCTTACCACACACGCACACCAAACCCCCACACACAAACACCCTCACCACCACACCCCACACAACACACACCATCACACAATTCACACAACCACACACAACACACCACACACACACACACAAAAACACACACGCAAAACACCTGCACACACACACAACCCTGCCCACAACACACATCACACACACCACCCCCCCCACACAACACAACACCACACAACACTCCCAAAAAAAAAAACAAACCCCAAAAAACCCCCACGCATGCCCCCCCCCACACACCACGCATGCACACACAGCCCAAACCACACGCATCCCAACCCACCATGCACAAACCACCCCCACAACACACAAACCATGAAAACACACACGCATCACACCCAACCCATGCACACATAAAAGCCCACACACATGCACACAAAATACACCCTGCAACACCACCCAAAGCACACACAACACACACACACACTGCCCCCCCACCACACAACAGCAAAACCCCCACACACACATCACACACCCCGCAGCCCACACCCCACAACACCGCATGCAACCCACACACACAAAAACCCCACACCCCCAACCCTCACACACCCCCACACACACAAACCCCACCCCCGTGCAACACAAAACCATCCACCCGCGCCAACCCCACACACACCAACAACACACCGCCCAAGCACACCCCCGCATACAACCGCACACACGCCGCAAACCCCGCACGCCACACCCACACACACAAACCCACCACACACACACACAAATGCACCACAAAACACGCATGCACACCACCCCCTACACAAACCCAAAACCCCACACACACACCCCACACGCAGCCCAAACCCATGCACACACACACAGCAGCACACACAAAACCCATGCCCCCACAAATCACACACCCAAAACATCCCCACACACATGCCCCACACACACTCACAACACACCCACCCACCAACACCAACCACACACACCACACACATCACACCCCACCCCGCATGCACACACAACACACAACACACCCCTGCACACCCCCACACCCCGCAGACACAAACACACCCCTCAACAAACGCGCCACAACCAAACCCCCACACAACCCCCAACAACACACCACCACACACCCCAAAACACAAAACCACCACACACACAACACACCATAATACACCCACCAAACACACCCACACACAAACACACACACACAACCCAACGCTGAAAAACACACACACACGCTCCACACCCACACACACCATGCACACACACCCCTGCACACCACACCCATGCACACAACACCATGCCACCACCACCATCACACACACACACCTCACCCAAAAACCAACAACACACCTTCCCCCACACACACACACACCCACACACACACACACACACACACACACACACACACAACACACACACACACAATCCCCACACACATGCCCCACAACCCCCCCACCCACCACATCCACACACACACACACACACACACACACACAACAAAAATATATAAAAAAATATAAAACTTTTTTTTTTTTTTAACATTCCCATTTTTTCCGGGTTTTATACACAGGGGGCTTGGGCCCCCACACAGGGATCATAACCCCCCAAAACAACCCCCCAACCAACCCCAAACCCAACCCCTACGCCTTTTGCCCAAACCCTTTTGCCACTGCCCCAAACATTCCAACACAGCAGCCCCCACAGATGAACAAAGCTTTTTACCAAACGTGGACCCCCCAGTTCCCCCAGGAAGCCACAATTGAAAACAAAAACCCCCAAAAAACACACAAAAACACAAACACCCCCAACATAAATGAAAAAAAAAAAAAAAAAAAAAAAAAATTTAATAAATATATATAATAATATTATATATATTTTTTTTTTTTGTGTATATTTCCCTCCATTTAGGCTGGACTAAAACTATTGGGGTTGGCCCCCCCCGGTTTTTTCCCCGGGGGGCTTTATGAATTCCCCCAGCCCGGGGCCAACCCCGGGGGGCCGGTAAATGAATTGACTCAAAAAAAAAAAGGGAAGCTTGGCCCACCCCTCAACCAAAATCGGGGCCAATGCGCCCATGGGGTTTCATTCCTTAACGGTTGGGTTTGGGGGCGAGCCCGGGCCTTTGTTTTTTAAGGAATTTTTATGTTTCCTGTAGACTGGGGGCCCCCCCAAGATCCGGGTAAATAAATTACCAAAAAAAAAAAAAAAAACGGGGGGGGGCGGAAGGCAATGGGAAAAACCAACCGTCCCTAAAATTGCCAAGAAGATCATAGAAGCCCATGATCGTCAAGGCCGCCGATGGCCGAATGGTTAGGCGTCGGACTCAAGCTGAGTTCGAGGGTTCGAGTCACCGGCCGGCGCGTTTTTTTTCCCTTGGGCAAGGAATTTCCCACCTCGATTGCCTACCTAGCCACTGGTGGCCAAGCCAGCCAAGTCAGTGCTGGCCCCAAGCCCGGATAAATAAGAGAATGATTACCTAAAAGGAACTGGGACCCTACCACGGACTCACTCCAAGAGCATCACAACATGAAAACTACAATTAAAGTATCATGCTGTGACCATGGCGGCTCTGACCATAACCTACCGTTAAAAGAAGATTAGTGTATAATATATATATATATATATCTTTTAACGGTAGGTTCATGTCTGAGCCCCCGTGTTCACAGCATGATATTAATTGTAGTTTTCATTTTGTGATGCTCTAGGAGTGAGTACGTGGTAGGTCCCAGTTCCTTTCCTTTCTCTCTTTTTTTTTCTGGGCTGGGGGCCAGCACTGACTTGGGCTGGCTTGGCCACCCAGTGGCTAGGTAGGGAATCGAGGGGAAGTTTTCCCTTGCCCAAGGGAAACAACGCGCCGGCCGGTGACTCGAACCCTCGAACTCAGCTTGAGTCCGACGCTTTAACCATTCGGCCATCGCGGCCTTGACGATCATGGGCTTCTATGATCTTCTTGGCAATTTAAGCGGTGGTTTTGCCATTGCCTTCCTCCTGGTGTTTTTATCGAGTCACCATCTCTATTTACCCGCATGACTTGGGTTGGCTTATCCACCAAGCAGCTAGGCAGGGAATCGAGGTGAAGTTCCTTGCCCAAGGGAAACAACGCGCCGGCCGGGAACTCGAACCTTCGAACTCAGATTGCCGTCGTGTCTTGAGTCCGACGCTCTAACCATTCGGCCACCCCGGGCGAATGGTTATATATAATGTATGACAGGTTTCAATCAATGGAATGGTTGTGGGAAATGTGAAAGAGTTCACTTATCTTGAAGCTGTTTTAACTAATACATATGATGATTCACCGGAGATAAAAGGAAGAATTTACATTGCCAAAAAACGCACAGTTGCTCTCAATAACATCTGAAAGACCGAAGCATTACCTTACGGACAAGTTGAGGTTATTGAACTCATTAGTTTCCCAATTGCATCATATGGTTCTGAGTGTTGGGTGCTAAGAAGATAGACAAGAAAAGATCAATAATTTTGAAATGTGGTGTTACAGACGAGTACTATGTTAACTTGACAGAAGAAAACGAATGATGAAGTTCTGAGAAAAATAAATTGTAAAGACCGACTGTTGGACATCTGAACAAAAGGAAATTAAAGTTTATTGATAAAAGTATTGAGAAAAACTTGCTGACAGGGTTGGTGATAGGAAACAGAGGAAGAGCAAAACCGAAGACAAGACTGATGACAACATCAAAGATATTTGCGGGTTGTCGATGGTACAAATGGGAAGAAAAGCGCAAGATCGAGTTGAGTGGTGAAGGATGGTGGAGAGGTCCACGGCTGCTCAAACATGAGCATACCGTTATTGATGATGATATGTATATACATATTACACACAAAACTGCTCCCTCGAGGAATGATCATTGGTCGGCCGCCCCAGTGTGGAGACTAATCGACTGCATGATGCTAGTATGGCGCCAAGTCGTTCGTCAAATACCACATCGGTGATGACTTAATGACTGAAATCTCTCATTAAAGATTTCACACAGTTCCTACTCCTAAACGATAATATTGTCTTTGGCGCAAATTTTATCTCTACTTTTAGTTTGTTATTATGGGGCTAAAGAAGAGCAATGGGAGGTTTGTACATTTGATTATATAATTTCAAGTCTAATTTCGCCTCCCACATGGTTTTGGTTTACTCGTTTCTTCCTACTTTATACCCTTTATACGCTGCCTCAGGTCTTTGTTTTATGAACCATTTCCAAACTGTTCGTTTTCTTGCATTTATCA
>NW_023659005.1:0-7500 GCF_015228065.2 Penaeus monodon
TGGAAAATTTAAAAATTTAAAGTTCTGGTTTGTTATATGTTACAACAAAATCTGTATGTTTATAACGTATATGCTAATTAAAAAGGCGATTCCGATACACATGCCAATTGCATTTAACTAGATGCACATGCCGATACGACCTTGTAAGAAGATACACTGGGTTTTAGTCGGGAAGTTATCAATACCGCCATGTTATAATCTTCATCTCTTTTGAGTCAACCTTGAAGTCGCTCTTCAGAAAGGAGAGCCCCTTTCGAGAAGTTTATAAGGATGCTGGATTCTTAAAGGGAGGTTTGGGGATTTGCTTTAGACCTGCCGCAGGGAATGTCGACCTTTGGGTCGTGGAGGGACTGTCGTAAAGGCATAGCTTTACGATGTCTTACTAAACATAAATTTTATCCATTATAATGGCGTCTTTTTGATGTTAAATTATTAAGACGTAAGAGTGGCTTCACGGCATTGCATGAGTAATGGGAGAAATGAGAAGAATTTAAAGTCATTCTTCTTGGTACCCAGATAAGATGGCAGGAGACGAATATTGCAATGCTTCGCTGACAGACTCAGAAATATCTGGTCCTATGCAGAGGCGAGACGACGCAAGATCACCATTTATGAATCATAGCGACAAAAAATTTACGATTTCTCGGATAACGATTAAAATCAATGAGAGCAAGAGCGTGGAACCGAACAAATTTCCTTCCATCTATTTCAGTGCGGTTGCAAAACGTTAAAACATGAACAAATTTCGGTCGAATCGGAGTACAGTATAATGATGGTCACCTCAGGATGTACACGGGAAAAAGAAGAAAATCCTGTAGAAAAATGTGGGTATTGATATGGTGAACAATTGCAAAGGTACTCTTTCTCTGACAATGTATAGAATTGCCTGTTCAAAGAAAGAGAAACTTTTTTGGTTGACGCACAGCCGGATATTGTACTGTATTTATAAGAGCTCGGGAAAAAAAGTTATTCTTAAGTGATGAAACAAGATCTTTGTGTGTATCCGAAGTTCGAACGAAGGACAAAATAAACCGAAAATTACAAAGGAAGTGACACAGCTCTCATGACCGTGCCAGGATTATGGTACGCATGACGCGCCGGGACGCACTAGGCAGTATCGAAATTTATTGAAGTAAATCGTAACGCCCGTCCCTGAAAGGTGACCAGGCATTCCCTTGTCAAGGACGACCTCCCATCCCAAAAACCCACACCATTACGGCAAGGGCGTGCGGTTTTGTTTTACATCTCGAGACTGTCTTCAGCACCCATTCCCAAACCCCGGTAGCCAGCGAGGGGGTTTAAAGTCTGTATTTTAGTGGCCTTGTTATAGCATCCCGTAGAGCATGATTATGTAAAAAATATCGTTTGGATAGATAAGTGTGTGTGTGGGTGTGTGTGTGTATGTATATACATACTTACATATATTCCAGAGTACGTAGACAAATATGCACACTCCTACACATATATGTGCGATACCAGTACATCCTTCGTATTCTTTTTATCATTTCTCACCCTTTTTCTTCACCTAACGCAAGAGAACAATTAAACGTAATCGCTATATTAGAAGTACAAAAAAGTTATCCGTGATATATACATTTCGATAACAAAAACTACTGCCCCATCGTGAGCATCACCTTTTCAGATGTGACAGGCATCCTATCTCCTGGCGTGCCTATACATCGTCATGCCCAAGACAATCCTCGATAATTAAAATTTCACCCGAAGATCATATCAGAAAAAGTCACCCAGCTAAAAAATGTAACTATTTCGTTGGGGAAAGACACAGTCATGTACAACGACGACGCACAGGGACTAAGCTCTTGGTACGGCATGGTGGCAGCAGTGATAAATCCCTAAGCATGGTTTTTATTTTTTCATTTTCCCTCTTCTTCTTTTTTCTGTTTTACTCAGTTAAAATTTTATACTTGGTATTAGGACAAGAAAGGAAGTGGAAACTTTCTAAAAAACATACCTCTATTTGTTTTAATTGGAAATATGTATCAAAAGGGTTAACTGTATTACAGTAGTGTAGAGAACTGAAATTATTGTGTAGTATATATTCGTCATTTTACTCATTTGTCCTTTTTTTGAGACTGCATTTCGTTATCTATCTTGACATTAGCTGAACTTTAGTACAAACAAACTTGATGAAACATCCCTCTTAGCCATATATAAATTTCTAAATAAAAATATTTTTATTGATAAAAGAAAAAAAACGAAAATGCCGAAATGCGCAATAAATTCAAGAAAAAAACGAAGACATTTTAGTCATTATAATTCGGATTTCCCTTTTTCAATTTGATTTATAACGTGAGCATTTAGGAAGATAATTCTTAAAAAAGCAGCACACCCCTTTAAATGTAGAACGCATTATTGTATTATTATTATCTGATTAACATATCATCAATGTAGTTACTAATAATCAGATATTTCACAGTGCAGGGGGTAATGATGTAGCAATGCTAGAAATATATAGTAATGGTAGTAGTAGGTTGTTGTTGTTAATTATTGGGCAGGATATATCTGATTTCCCTATATATATTAACTGCAAGAAAAATGAAAGGACAAATTGATTTTTTTTTTTAATCGTATAAAATAAAAGTTGAGAACAAAAACGAATAAAATAAACAAACTTGAGAAAAAATACAATCCCCTTAATTTAGTAAATATTCAATCAAAACAAAAACTTCTCTTTTGAGATTGCATTCTCCCTTTTTCCTGGGTATATCTTTTTCACAACGACAGCCGTACTCGACTCTTTCAGAATAAAAAAGCCTGTCTCCTTTCCTTACAGAAGAGAAAAATAAATTTTCGCCAGAACTCCCTTAGCCCCAAACTATTATTTTCTCGTAACCCTTCCTTTACACCCACTCCCACCCATTCGCATGTTGCCGTCTCGTTAAGCGGAGAATCAGCGGCTTTCCTCGTGCTTATGTGAGGATGGGGGTGTATGATCTCACTCGCCCTCCCGCTGGCCCTGTGTTGTGCCCGGCTCAGTTAGTAGCCGCTGCGATAATGTCTGTTGGGGAACGCGGGGCATGGTTTTTGCTGTTTCTGACAGTACACTCTGAAATATGGGGTTTTATCACATTATGCAGTTACACCTATACACAGACCCCCACACAAACACACCACACACACACACACACCCCACCCCACACACACCACACACACACACACACACACACACACACAACATATATATATATATAATATATATATATAAAATTATATATATATAATATATAATCATATATATACATATGTGTATACATATCTACATATATCTGTGTGTGTGTGAGTACATGCATATGTATATATAATATATATATGTATACAGAGCGAGAGAGAAATAGGAATAAAAAGTTTGAGATATATATGTTTACGTATATATACATTATTTAATGCACATGGATACATGCACGCTCGAAAGCACACACACACACACACACACACACACACACACACACACACACACACATACACACACACAAAACACACACCAAACACACACCACACACACACACACGCACACAAACACACACACACACACACACACACACACACACACACACACACACACACACACACACACACACGCGCGCGCGCGCGCGCGCGCGCACAAAAAACAAAACCACATAACACACATACATACAAACATATATACATATACATATACACATACTATAATATATAATACACACATCCATACGTATATAAATATATACACAAGCATACACACTGTTTTCTTTAATTTTGTGTGCTGTGTATCTTCAGCGAATATAGCCAAGCTTAAAATGTTTAACTACGAGATTTCGTACTTCAGCAATGGGCAATAAACTGCAAACCAATAAAAAAAATCAGTTGAGTACACCCAGCAGACCTGACAGTATAAAGCTGGCCAACCCCATATTTAGGTTCCGTATCCCCTTTGATTAACCATTGCTCTCTACACTCCCATGTGAGTTGTACAAGGATACGTGAGGTATAAGTACACTATGTATCTGTTTCTCGTTATTCATATCGCTCTCACTTGATATATACAGGATATATATATAATATTATATATATATATATATATATATATATATATCTATATATATATAATACATACATATATATATTATATATATATATATATATATATATATATATATAAATATTATAATATAATAATACATATGTATGTATGATAAATGGACAAATACACCACACACACACACCACCCCCACACACACAACACACACACACCACACATATATATAATATGTATGTATATATACATATATTACAATGTGAAATACATATATCTAAATATATATGTGTGTGTTGGTGAGTACATGCATAGTATATATACTGTGTAATGTATCCCAGAGCGAAAGAAAAAATTTTGAATATAAAATTCAAGATAGATACTGTTTTCCGTTTTGTAATGTACATGGATACACACACACCCCACACACACACACACCACACAAAAAAGTGTGTGTGTTGATACGTATATAATCCATACATAATACATATATAATATGCCCGTGTACCTGCATACATACATACTTGACAAGGTGTGCTATTAAAAAAAAACAAATACAAAGGATGTGTGTGTGTGGTGTGGTGTGTCTGTGTCCCAAATTCTTGAATAAAAAGTTTAACCTAAGGCACATCACTTTTGTTAAATGGCGCTTTTTGTAAAGACAGACTTCCAAATAATCTCAAACACAGAATCCTAGAATCCAACTTATCCTATAGGGCTCTAACGAACAAAAATCGATCCATAAACATAATGAATTGTAATGTCAGGTTTAAAGAAATAAAACTCATTATGTAATAAACAAACCAACATAAAATCAAAAAAGGAATTCACCTAAGCCCCAACACGAGAACATGGAATCTGATTCTAGGGGACAAAAATAGCCAGGAGCGGTGTCTACGCCCATGGGCCAGGGCAAGAGAGTGTGGTCATCGGAGTACCAACCATGAGGCTCACTACTTCGTTTCTTCTCGATCTTTGTTGTTGATATTCACTCAATGAAAAATGTACTTACATATCAGATGAGCAAAATTTACAAGTACTTTGCTCAAGTGACGATTTCAATAGCTTTTGGCTGCGATTCTATCTTTGAGAGGTCCGAGAAGTGGGGGCCAAGAGAATTTCGCCTTGAACCAGGAGTGTGAACAGGTCGGGGTTCTTTTTTTCAGTCCGCAAACAGAAGTGGACTGATTTCTCACTACCTTCTCTTCTGGCAGGCTTAAATCGATGAAGCTATTACAAGCAATAAAACGATAATCGGCTAAACCAGTTCAGTGAAACGAAAAGGTTATGCAGACCATCGGTTATCTGAACACGACTCAGCATGTATGATTCTGGAAGTTAGTACAGACAGGAGCGAAGCCATAATAAAACGGTTTTCAACAGTGTTTTGGGGAAAAATTGAGTAACCTACAGTTTTCTATTTGAAATTGAGGATCTCGAACTTAGATCATTAAGTCTCTAAAATTAAGGGACAGTGTAAATATCACATATCAGCCATTCAGAGTATTCACATAAAACAACAGTACATAACGATGAAAAAGGGGTTTTTTTATACTTTAGAAGCAAAATTAACGGTAACAAGAGAAATACAAGTCAGCCAACAGGGAAAAATTTCTCAGATTTCCCCGTAAGGCTTAGCCAAACCCTCCTACACATGCATCACCCCATACGAGATCTAACTTGTTTCTCCCCAACTATGCACATACAAAGTGCGTCATTACAGCTACTCGTTGAATTATTTTCGTTTATCGGGTGAGACCTCATAACTTGGTGTCTTATGTTCTCAAATGTGAAGCTGAAATAAAGTATGGTTCCTTCATGGCTTTAAAAATAGGCATTTTAAATTTCCCAAAAACCTTTTAATTTTAGCTGGCAATGAAACTTTACAAAAATTCCAAGGTAGTGCATGCAAAATCAAGTACGGGCACGTCCTCCATGTCTTTGGCAACGAACCGTGCTTCTCCCACAATAGGTGGAATCATTAGGCGTCATAATCATATTTGCGATATCAGTAAAATTTCTTAATATAGTTAGCTTTCTTGTTTGAGGTACAAACGCTGAGTGATTGGTATAACAACGCACATAACAAACATGAAATTAAACTCATGACTTCATATTTTACAGGTAGTCTCTGGACCAAGGTAAATTTCACCCAAGGCCGTCTGTCTACATTCTCGACCAGGAAGGGAGGCCAGGTCATGTCGTAAGCCAAGGTCAAGGAGGGGAGGGGCTTCAGGTAAGGCCAGGTAAGGTGGGGAGGCAACACAAAGTCATTGTTTCTAGACTTTCGACGCTATCTCTCCCCCATCATCATCGTCGGCGTCTAAAAGACCAATAGCAGTTATTGGGAATACGAGAAAGTAAATATTTTTAGTATTAGGGATTGTTAGTGTATTGCTATTAGTCGTCAGCATGGATGAATTCACTGATCATCTTTGATCATGTCAAAAGGCTATGCCAAGTAAAGAATACAGGGCTAGTGTTTCAGAAATGAAAAGACATAAAATAAAAACGTTTCTGTATGACTTTTATGTGGAGTGAATGGGATTGCGCTACTGTTTTAAAAACTTTAAAATGATAACATTGTTGTTTCATATTGGTAATGGTAGTGGTATCATAATAATTAACATAAATGAAGTAGACACCCCCATTGAGGGGGTGTCATTTGTAATATCATTATTATGGCTGTAAAAAGATAATATGATAGCAAAAAATGTAGCAATAAGGATAAACATAATTAAAGTATACAATAACTGCTACCACTACTATACTACTACTTCTATACTAAAGATAACAGTAACAATAATAATGATAACAGTAATAATAATATAATAATAATAATAATAATAATAACAATAAAGATAATAATAATAATAATAATAATAATGATAATAATAATTATAAGGATAATAAAAATGATAAGGATAATATTGATAATTATTGAAAAATAATAGAAGTAATAATAATAATCATAATAATTATGATATTAAAAATAATGATAGTACTACTACCGCTGGTATACTATAATTATTAAAATATAACAGTGATAATAATAATAACAAAAATGATAATTTAATGATAAAGATAATGATAACAAAAATAATAATAATGATAATGATAATGAAAATTATAATAATAAATATAATAATCATAATGATAATCATAATAAAATAATAAAAATAAATAATAATATAAAAAATAATTATAAAAAAAAATAATAATAATAAAAATCATTAATGATAATGATATGATGAGGATGCTTATTATTATCATCATTATTATAATATTGCTATTATTGTTCCATTATGACATTATTAGTATGTTGTTATTATTATTGTTATATTTTTATTATTATATATTATTTTGTTGTTGTGTGTTGTTGTTGCTATTTTTATTATGTTTGTAATTATTACTATTTACTATTACTGTTTAAAATCATCATCATCATCATCGTCATCGTCATCGTC
>NW_023659005.1:17500-22425 GCF_015228065.2 Penaeus monodon
AAACGTTCTCTCATGGAAAGTAATGTTTCATAAGCAGAAACTTTCATTTACCATCAATAAAATATTTGTGCACTTAAAAGGAAATTTTACGTTGTAAATGTTACCGCATGTGTAGCAAAATAATCCTGTGATATCCTAAACAGTACTAATGACAACGATGATGATGATGATGATAATACACTAATAATGATATAGTACAAAAAAAAAGAAAAAAAATGCGCTGCAGGCTTCTTTCTGTCACTGCTAAATAATGGGTAACACTATACATAACCATGATGTCACTGTCTTGAAAAAAAAATGCATTAGCAAGCCCTTTTTTAAGATACACCTCTGTTTGTTTTGCCTTTACAGATATTATGAGTGAAGGGACGTTATTTACATTTCAATTTACTTTGTTATCATTGTTCAAGTATCCATCCTCACAAATTTTCTCTGTGAAATGAATGTTGTCTCGTATGACTCAAATATATCTCAGTCTCTATTGTCATTGTATCTTCTAATTCATCTTTATCAAAGATTTTATACACACACCTTTTCCCTGTATGTCTTTTGTGCCGTCACTTTGGCAATGCACTTTGCGATTTAACATCTTAACAGTTTCCGTCTTAGCAGCCTACAACTTTCCAGATTGATTGGTAAGTGCCTATGGTAACGGCACTTATTATGGCACTTATCACTGGCTAAAGGAAACAGTATTTAAACTTGATTTTTTTTTTTACGGAACGATAGACTTACTTGTATATTGTCCTTGTTTTATGAGCTAGCTGTCATTATGATCTTGATCTCACAATGCAGTCTAGCTCTTACGAAAAAATATCCACATTGCTACAAAGCAGTGAAACTAAATGTGTCCTTATGAGAGAAATATAATGTACTTAAAACATGAGTATTTTTTCATACTGTGTTATCGCTAAAATATCTCTCGCACTAATAGCAGTGTTCCTAATATCAAAAAAAGGTTAATAATAATAATTGTCAGTATTATTTATCATCATCATCATCATTATTATCATATTAATGGTACTGTCATTGAGCTGATTAATTACAATCATTAGTTTCGAATATTTTTATCAGCACATTATCACCATTATTATTATCAATGTTATTTTCATAATTATTATCATTATCATTAAAATAACATAGATATTGTTGTAGCTCTTAATATCATTATATTTCATGATGATAAATACTGTTATCATAATTATTGTTGTTGTTATCATTCCCGTTTACATTACTATCGTCACCATCATTATCAATAACATTATTGTTATGATTCTCTAGATGATGGTAATGAATATAATAATATCAGTAATGATAATGAAAGTGATAGTGATGATAATTATAATGACAATAATCAAAATAATGATAATAACAATATTAATAATATTAATCATGATAATTACATCAATAATAATGATAATAAAAAATAATGATGATGATAAAAAAATATAATGATAATGATGACGAAAACTATAATGACAAGGAGAGTAACACAACAATGGTAATGGCAATATTACCTACAGTTGATAAGGCAACAAAAAAAAAATATTAGACACAATGCCAGTATCAATAGTATTAGTATCAATAACAAAAATACTACAAAATCTTCTTGGACGCAATGAATTCTGTAGAATACTGGATAGGCAATTCATCATAAAAAGAAGAAAAAAAGTTTCCTATAAACCGGCGGCGTCCTTGGAAAATTGTGAGGCGGAGTGAGCCATCGGGTTGGCACGAAAAGGTCAGTTAAGTCTGAGATAAGTCTGACCCAGCTCGGGTCGAGCCGTGGGAAGTGGACCTGGGGCGCATCGCTTGACCTCTCTACCAGTGCCCGGCGGCGGGTGCTATTCTTAACCTTTAAAGTGGGAATACTCATCCTAGTAGTATTGTAGGGAAGGTCGTTTAGCTAGAACATTATTAGAAACCGTAGTTGTTTCATGTTCTAGCATTCTGATCACAAAGGACTAAGAGGAAGGTAGATTTTACGAATTTTGATTGATATTTGGGCAAGACAGAGTAAAGTAGGATGATAATAGTCTCTTTTCCTTTTCATACTTTATAAGTCCGTGTATATAATGTAATATCAGTGGTTAGAGATTTTTGTAGTGATATGATAATTGTTAGAAACTTAATATTTTGTAGAAGAAACTTAGTAACATGAAAGAAATTACTTTCCTCATGCCAAACAATACATGAGGAATTTGTAACGACTGTTCAAGTATTAGTTTTCATGTGATCATCAGTAATAGTTTGGACATTTACACGTTAAGAATTTGGTTCTTCATTAAAACCCCACTCATGCTATTGCGAAAAGACGTAGTGCCAGCAAGTACTAGAGGCCATCGCTGTCCAGGGCGATGAAGTCACCACCTTAGAATATAATCTGCTAAGTCACTACCGGCGGAATTTTTATTATCCTTTTTACACAAACTTCGATATAAACGCATGTTGTACAGATATTTAAGGTGGGTCTATTCGGTTACGTGGAATTTTATTCAAGAAAGTGTATTCAATATCAGAAAGGAAGATTTATTCGAACACTTAAAAAAGGGTTTCGTATTCTGGTAGGATTAATACGCCATAGCGGGGTGGTGTCTTCTTCCCTTGTGCTCGTGCGCCGTCGCTTCCCGCCAAAAAGCGCCTTGCAACCATATGACGTCACCGCTGTTGCCAAGTGACAGACAGTACGTCCTTTTCTACCTCATTCCTGGGGTGAAATTTTACTTTTTATACTATGTTCTTTGTTT
Organism: Penaeus monodon; assembly: GCF_015228065.2. Classification (NCBI taxonomy): domain Eukaryota; kingdom Metazoa; phylum Arthropoda; class Malacostraca; order Decapoda; family Penaeidae; genus Penaeus; species Penaeus monodon. The sequence goes on from NW_023659005.1 coordinate 20,248, forward strand.
CTCGTGATAAAAATCAATCTAAAAGCAAGACTGCAAGATAAAGTGTCAGGGACTTGCAAGACTCAACCATCGCACAACTCCAGACAAGGTCCGATCTCACTCCCACCGTCACGGATAAACGCGAGGGGTTTGACGTCACAACCACATGGGAAGGATCCTGGAGCGCTGGCGGCGTTCCGATTAATAATGGGCTGGAGCGGTGGCGGACTTCCGACCGCCCTCCGCTCTATGGACGTGGAAAGGCATCTTGCATGCATTCATAGAGGCATGCCTGCAAGTGTGTGCAGACATTTCCACACGGGGCAATATTAAAATATATATATTTTATTTTATAATATTATATATAATATATATATTTTATATATATCTGTGTATGTATGCGTGTGTGTGTGGTGTGGGTGTGTGTGGTGTGTGTGTGTGTGTGTGTATGTGTGTGTGTGTGTGTGTGTGTGTTGCGTGTGTGTGTTGTGTGTGTGTGTGTGTGTGTGAGTGTGTGTGTGTGTTTTGTGTCTATGCATATTGTTTATCAATACATACATACATGCATACATTACATACATATATATACATACACACACACACACACACACACACACTCATATATATTTTATATATTTTATAAAATATATATATATAATATATAAAATTGTGTGTGTGTGTGTGTGAAGAATTGTATGTTTGCATGTGCGCATGCGTATTATATGCAAATTCAAAGTTCAAAAAACTCCAGGAAAAAAAAGTGCATAACCCTTATTTCGCAATAAATTTGATAACAAATAAAAAAATTGCATCTTCGACATCGAAACCGCAAAATCGACAATAAGAAAACATACATAGTTCATGACTCATCATCTTTTCCATGATGGCCATCATCGTACATGACAATAACACACAAACATTCCTCGGCGCCGACCAAATTTGTCTGACAGCAATTTTCAGGAAGATACAATGTTCCCTAGACTATTTGCCTTGGGAAAAAACAAACCAGGTAAAACCAACAGACCCAAATTTACACCAAAGCCCGCACCGTCCATGCAAATACAGAGAAGATGCAACGAGGAAGCAAAGGCGCAGAAAGGCAGCGCTTCTCGGGTGATGAAAGACGGGGCCCCAAGCGACGAGGAAGAGGAGGACTGTGATGCGTGGGTCGGTTGACCTCGTAAGCCCCCCCTTGCAAGGTCGCCGGTCACAATTGCGAAGGCTTTTGGGCGCCAAAAGGTTAGGTGGAGGTTCTTCTTCGTTAGCTCATCTTCATCTTTGTATAGGAGTCAAATTAATTTTGTTTTAGGTGTTGTTTCAATTCGTTGTTTCATTTATATATTCTGCACAGTAAATAACACAGCCGTGTAGATGAATACAAGTAAGAAGTACAGAAATTGGTCACATTATGATACGGATGACGGTAAACAAAGAGCAAATCGTTTAGAAACTTACACATGCATTATCCATAATAGAAACGAAAAGCCATTTTTACACCCAGCAACATTTTTCACATGAAAATTTAAATTTCCAAACATATGTGCCACAAGCCTCGATCTTTGCCAACACTTTATACAAAATGACATACATGGAGTTCCCCTGAAAGATGGAAGACCACTTAAAGATACGAAAAATTTTTTCAATATTACTCTTAGTAAAACAAATGCTATGCTAGGCAGAAAATCGATTGCCGCACGCCATGGTGTCCCCCACCTGTATAGCACGATGGCAGAAATGCTATAGCGGCACAATAGTCAAAGTGGAGGAATGCCCAGCCGATGGACGGGTGTATAGACAGCCCAATAGCCAGGACTAAAGAATCTCGAACTTATTCACACTTTGAGACAGAGACTGACAGCTGAAGGAAACAAAAGATTCGGGCCCGTTGCTCCCACACCAGGATCACATAGCTTGTAAGTTTCGCGAGAGAGGCCACGGAAGAAAGAAACTTGTGGCCGTGCCCTGCCAGATACTGCGAATAGTGCGAAAAGAAACTTGAGCTCTTTCACTTAATTGGATTTAAAAAAGTTTCGGGTTCTTTCTCTCTCTCTTTGCAAAAATATATATATATTATATATTTATAATATATATATAATATTAAAAATTTAAAATATATATAAAATAATATATAATTAAAATAATATATTATTTCTATATTATTTATATTAATATATATTATATAAATATTAATATATATTA
>NW_023659006.1:5000-22425 GCF_015228065.2 Penaeus monodon
GTGAGGATAAGGGGGGGAGGGTGAGGGGAAAGGGAGATGAGGATAAGGAGGGAGGGTGAGGGGGAAAGGGAAAATGGGGTAAGGAGGGAGGGTGAGGGGAAAGGGATGGGATAAAGGGGGGGATAAGGAGGGAGGGGAGGGAAAGGGAGATGAGGATAAGGAGGGAGGATGAGGAGGGAGGGTGAGGGGAAAGGGAGATGAGGATAAGGAGGGAGGATGAGGGGGAAAGGGAGATGAGGATAAGGAGGGAGGGGAGGGGGAAAAGGGAAAATGAGGATAAGGAGGGGGGGTGGGGGGAAAGGGAGATGAGGATAAGGAGGGAGGATGAGGGGAAAGGGAGATAAAGGGGAAAAGGAGGGAGGGTGAGGGGGAAAAGGGGGATGAGGGGTAAGGAGGGGGGGGTGGGGGGGAAAAGGGGGATGAAAAAGAAGGAGGGAGGAGGGGTAAAAGGGGGATGAGGATAAGGGGGGAGGATTTGGGGGGGGGGGGGGGGGGGGGGGGAAAGGGAGATGAGGGGTAAGGAAAAGGGGGATTGAGGGGAAAGGGAGATGAGGATAAGGGGGGGGGGGGGAAAGGGGGAGGGGGGGAGATGAGGATTTGGGGGGGAGGGGAAAAGGGGAAAGGGAGTGAGGATAAAAGGAGGAGGATAGGGGAAAGGGGAGGGGGGGAAAGGAGGTGAGGGGGTAGGGAAAAGGGGGATAGGAAAAAAGGAGGGAAGGGAGGGGAGGGGAAAGGGGAGGGGGAGGGGGAAGGAGGAGGTGAGGGGAAAGGGAGATGAGGATAAGGAGGGAGGATAAGGGGAGGGGGGGAGAAGGGGTAAAGGGGGGTGGGGGGAAAAAGGGGGGGAAAAAAGGGGGGAAAAGGGAGATAGATAAGGGGGAAAGGGGGAAAGGGGGAAGGGAGAGGGGGGGATAAAAGGGGGGGAGGGTGAGGGGGGAAAGGGAGATAGGGTAAAAAAGGGGGGGAGGGGAAAGGGGAAAGGAAGGGGGGAAAAGGGGGGAGGGTAGGGGAAAGGGAGATGAGGGTAAGGAGGGAAGGGTAAGGGAAAAGGGAGGGGAGGGGGGAAAAGGGAAAGGGATGGGGGAGGAAAAGGGGGAAAAGGGAGGGGATCTCCTTTTTTTTTTTTTTTTTTTTCTAAAAAAATCTTTTCTTTTTTTTTTTTTTTTTTTTTTTCCCCCCCCAAAAAAAAAATTTAAAATTCCCCTCCCCCTTGTCCTTCCTTTTTGGCCTTTTCACCCTTAAAATCCCATCGTCCCCATTTTCCTTTTCTTTTTTTTTTAAAACTCCTTTTTTTCTAATTTTTTTAAACTTTTTCCCTTTTTTCCCCCCCTTTGCTTTTTTTTTTTTTAAAAACCCCCCCTTTTTATTTTTTTTTTTTAAAAAAAAAAAAGGGGGGGTTTTTTTTTTTAAAAAAAAAAAGGGGGGGGGCGGGAAAAAAAAAAAGGGGGGGGGGGGGGGGGGGGGCCCCCCCCCCGGGGGGGGGAAAAAAAAAAAAAAAAAAAAAAAAGGGAGAGGGTGGGGGGGGGGGGAAAAAAAAAAAAAAAAAAAGAAAAAAAAAAAAAAAAAAAAAAAAAAAAAAAAAAAGAAAGGGGGGGGGGGGGGGGAAAAAAAAAGGGGGGGGGGGGGGAAAAAAAAAAAAAAACCCCTTTTTTTTAAAATTGTTTTTTTTTTTTTTTTTTTTTTTTTTTTATTTTTTTTTTTTTTTTTTTTTTTTTTTTAAAAAAAAAAAAAAAAAAAGGAGGGGGGGGGGGGGAAAAAAAAACCGGGTTTTAAAAAAAAAAAAAAAAAAATTTTTTTAAAAAAAAAAAAAAAAAAAAATTTTTTCCAACTTTTTTTTCCCCCCCCCCGGCCCCCCAAAACTTTTTCTATTCAGGGGGCCCCCCCCTCCCCCTCCCCCCCTGCCGGCCTTCCCCCCCCTCTCTCCCCCCCCCCCCCCCCCCCCTTTTTCCTTCCCTTTTTTCTCCCGGGGGCCCCCCTTCTGTTGGGGGGGTCCCCTCTCCTCTCCCCCTTTCTCCTCCTTTTCCCCCCCTTTTCTCTCTCTCCTCCTTTTCCCTCTTCTCTCTCTCCTTCTTTTCTCTCTCTCCTCCCCTCTCCCCTCCCCTCCTCCTCTTCTCCCCTTTTCTCCTCTCTCTCCTTCCCTTCTCTTCCCTCCCCTTCCCCCTTCCCCGCCCCCCCCCTAACTGTTTTCCGTCCCCTTTTTCCCTCGGCCCTCTTTTTTTCCCTTTTTTTTTAAATCTCTTTTCCCTCTTTCCTTTCTCCTCTTTTTTTTTTTCCCTTTTTTTCCCCTTCCTTCTTCTTTTTTTTTCTTTTCCCCCTTTCTCTCCCCCCTCTTCTTCCTCTCTCTCCCCCCTTCCCCCTTCTCTCTCTCTCTCCTCCCTCTCCTCTCCTCTCTCCTCTTTCTCTTCTCCTCTCCTCCCCCCCCCCCCCCCCTTTTCTTCTTCTTTTTTCCTTCTTCTTTTTCTTTTTTTTTTTAAACAAAAAAATTAAAATTTTAAAAAATTAACTTAAAAATTTATTTTATCCTTTTTTTCCCCCTTTTTTTTTTATTTTTCCCCCCCCCCCCCCCCTTCCCCCCCCCCCCCCCCCCTTCCCTTCTTATCCTCTTTTTTTTTTTACCCCCATTTTCCCCCGCCCACCCCCCCCCCCTTCCCCCCCCTTTTTCCTCTCTTTTTTCCATCTTTCTTCTCCCTTTCTCTCCCCCTTTTTTCCTCCCTCTCCCTTTTCCCCCCTCCCCCTTCCCTCTTTCCCCTCCCATCCCCTTTTCCCCCCCCCCATCCGTCTTCCTCCCTCTCCCTCTTCCCCTTCCCCCTCCCTCCCCTCCCTCCCCCCCCCCCCCCCCCCCCATCCCTCCCCCTCCCCCCCATTATTCCCCCCCCCCCCCCTGCCATCCTTCCCCCCCAAAAACTTTTTTTTCCCCCTTTTTTCTCTTAAAATTAAGGGAAGGGGCATTTAGGGCTCCCCCTTTAAACCCCTTCTTCCCCGGTAAAAAGGCTACTTTGGGTACGGGGGGGGGGGGCAGGGGGAGGGAAGGGGAAAAGGGGGGTGGGGGGGGAGGGGGGGAGGGTGGGGGGGGGGGGGGGGGGGGAAGAGGGGGGGAAAGGGGGGGGGGAGGGGGGAGGGGGGGGGGAGGGAGGAGAAGAGGAAAGGAGGGTGGGGGAGGTGGGAGGGGGAGGGGGGGGGGGGGGGAAAAGGGGGGGGAGGGGGGGGAAAGGAGGGGAAGGGGGGGGGGGGGAAAAGGGGAAAGGGGGGGGGTTTGGGGGGCGTGTTTTAAGTAGAGTAATGTGGGGGTTGGGGTTGTGGGGGGGGGGGGGGTTTATGTGTGGTTTGTGCTATATATATTTAATAGAGATAAAAAAAATAATAAAATAAGAGAGATTAAAAAAAAAAAAAAATGATAATAAATAAAAATAAAAAAAAAAAATGACAAAAAACAAAGATAAAAAAATATAATAAAAAACAGACATAAGAAGGGCAACAACAAAATTAAAAAGAATCAACTTAAATAAAAACAAAACAAAGAAAAAAAAATATAAAAAAAAAGAAAAAAAAAAAAAAAGAAAAAAAAAAAAAAACCTTTGATAAAAATAGAAAAAGAAAAAAAAAAAAATAAAGTATATAAAAGGGACAGACAATAAATAAAAACAAGAAAAATAAAATGTAGTGATGACTAGAACACACAAAAAAGAGAAGAAAATTAAAAAATAATAAAAAATAGTTTTATTATACTATAATAAAAATAGTAAGAATAATATATATAATGAATTAATAAGATAAATAATGACAACAAAATAATAATAAAAAAAAAAAAAAAAAAAAAAAACAATTTTTAAATAAAATATTTAAAAATAAAATAAAATAAAAATATTAATAAAATAATAATAATAATAAAAATAATATAATAATAAAAATAAAAATAATAATAAAATAATTAATAATAATAATAATAATAATAAAATATAATAATAATTAAAAATTTGAAAATGTAATAATAACAGTAATAGTAAAATGATAATGTGACAATAAAAATAATGAAAAGGGGAAAAAAAATAAATTTCGGAAAAAACTAAAAAACAAAAACCCCTTCTCGCTTTCCCCCCCCCCCCCTCCCCCTCAAAAAAAAAAAAAAAAAAAAATTTTCAGTGTTCAATCTTTACAAAAAACAAAACGAGATAAAACGGAAATTAGGAATAGCAAAGTTAATGTGGGAAAAAAGATGTAATTGAAAATAATAAAAAAAATTATAAAATTTTAAAATCATGATAGAATAAAAAAATATATGATAAAAAAAATAATAATATAATAAAAATAAAAATTTAATCATAATAAAAAAATAAAAAAAATCATAAAAACAAAATAATGATATGGAAAAAATAGAACGACATAAAACCCCAACCATCTTGAAAAGAAAAAACCCCCCCTCCCCCCTTTTTTCCCCTCCTCCCCCCTCCCCCCCCCCCCTCCCTTTGCAAAAAAAAAAAAAAATAAATTTTCCCTTTAGTTTCTCCCTCCGCTGGCTTTAAAAGGCGCCGCTAGCTAGCCCCCGAGATCCCTGTTTCCCGAGAACGTGTTAACCTTGCTGTGTTAACCGTGTTTGTAATTTATGTGTTTACAAACCCGACTCACCTGCACTTTTGGGTTTTCCCGTGTTTTATTGGGGGGGAGGGAAGGGGGAGGGGGGGGGAGGGGGGGGGAAGGGGGAAGGGGGGAAGGGGGGATCTTCCTGCTCTCTCTCTCTCTCTATCTATCTATCTATCTATCTGTCTGTCTGTCTGTCTCTTTCTAAACAGGCATACAAATATACAGACAATAATAACATATAGACATATAGATATATATGTTCATCCTTTTTATTTCACATTTTTTAACATCTACCTCTTCGCCATACATCTCCTGGCTCTTTTTCTCTCCCCCCCCCCTCTCCTGCTCCTTCCATCAATCCTCTTTTTATTCTCTTATCTCACTCACTCTCTCCGTCTCACTCTCCCTCCATCCTTCTCCTATTTCCTTCTCTCTCCTTCTCTTCTCCATCTTTCTTCTCCCTTTCTCTCCCCTTCTTTCCTCCATCTCCTTTTCCCTCCTCCTCCTTCCCTCTCCCTCTCCCCATCCGTCTCCCCCCCCCCATCCGTCTTCCTCCCTCTCCCTCTCCCATCCCCCTCCCATCCCTCTCCCTCCCTCTCCCTCCCCCTCCCATCCGTCTCCCTCCCCCCATCTATCTCCCCCCCCCCCCCGAGAGCGTGCCATCCAAATAGTCCCACAAGGAGTATCTTTTCTCTTAATGACCCCGCGTTCTTCTGCGTATAATTAAGGAAGGTCATTTACTGGCTCCCCTGTTAACGCCACTTCTGTCGGCCTGGTCAGAGGCGTACATTTGGGTGACGGGAGGGGGGGGGGCAGGAGGAGGGAGGAGAAGGGGAAAGGAGGGTGGGAGAGAGTGGGAGGGGGGAGGGTGGGGGAGGAGGAGGGAGGAGAAGGGGAAAGGAGGGTGGGAGAGAGTGGGAGGGGGAGGGGGGAGGGGGAGGGGGAGGGAAGGGAGGAAGGGAGGGGGAGGGAAGGGAGGAAGAGAGGGGGAGGGTGGGGGACGGAGGGGAAAGGAGGGGGAGGGATGGGTGAGTGGGCGTGCTGAATGTAGAGTGAATGTGGGTGTTGGGTGTTGTGGGGGGGGGGGGTTATGTGTGTGTTTGTGACTATATATATTTAATAGAGATAAACAAGATATGATAAGATAAGAGAGATTAAAAAAAAAAAACATGATAATATAATAAAGATAAAAAAAAGATATGACAAGAAAACAAAGATAAAAGAATATATAATAAAATAACAGACATAAGATAGGGACAACAACAATAATTAAGAGAATCAACTTAAATAAAAAACAAAACAAAGAAAATAAGATATAAAAAAAAGAAAAAAAAAAAGAAAAAGAAAAAAAAAAAAAAGACTTCCTTAGATGAAAAATAGAAATAGAAAAAAAAACAAAATAAAGTATATAAATGGCACAGACAAGTAAATAAAACAAGAAAAATATAAATGTAGTGATGACTAAGAACAGCACAAATAAAGAGAAGAAAGATAATAATAATAACAATAGTTTTATTAGTACTATAATAATAATAGTAAGAATAATATATATAATGATATTAATAATGATGAAATAATGACAACAATAATAATAATGACAATAGTAATGATAATAATGATAACAATAGTAATAATAATGATGTTAATAATAATAATAATAATAATAATGATAATAATAATAATAATAATAATAATAATAATAATAATAAAATGATAATAATAATAATTACGATAAATGTAATAATAACAGTAATAGTAATAATGATACTGATGACAATAATAATAATGACAATGTGAATAACAATAAATTTCGGAAAACGTAACTAAGAAAACACAAACACATTCTCAGCTTTCTCCCCCCTCCCCCCCCTCCCCCTCAAAAAAAAAAAAAAAAAAAAATACAGTGTTCAATCATTTACAAAAGACAAAGCTGAGATAAAGACGGAAATTATAGGAATAGCAATGTTAATGTGGAAAATGATAGTAATTGAAGATAATAATAATAATTATAATAATGATAATCATGATAGTAATAAAAGATGATAATGATAAAAATGATAATAATGATAATAATAGTAACAATAATGATAATCATAATAATAGAAATAATAGTAAAAATCATAACAACAATAATAATGATGATGGAAAAAAAAATAGATATCGACACTAAACCCGTAAACCATCTTGAAAAGAAACACCCTCCCTCCCCCCTTTCCCCCTCCCCCTCCTCCTTCGGCAATAAAAACAAGTAAATTTTCCTTCAGTTTCTCCCTCCGCTGCGCTCAAAGGCGCCGCTAGCTAGCCTCGAGATCCCTGTTACCCGAGAAGCTGTGTTAACCTTGCTGTGTTAATCCGTGTTTGCTAATTTATGTGTTTACCACCAGACTCACCTGCACTTTGTGGGTTACCTGTGTTGATTGGGAGGGAGGGAAGGTGGGAGGAGGGGGGAGGGAGGGGGAAGGAGGAGGAAGGTGGGAGGAGGGGGGAGGGAGGGGGAAGGAGGAGGAAGGTGGGAGGAGGGGGGAGGGAGGGGGAAGGTGGGGGGAGGAGGAGGGATGGAGTGGGAGGAGGAGGGATGGAGGAAGGGTAGGAAGGGGGAGGAGGAGGAGGGATGGAGGGATAGAGGGGGAGGAGGAGGAGGGAACAGAAAGAGCAAAATGAACACGTGAAAGAGATGGTTAAAAGAAACAGTCCAAGAATGAAACGAAATAGAGAGACACTCAGCGAGAGGAAAAGAAAACACACAAACACAGCCCCAGACACGAAGCCAGAATAAAGCAAGTGAAATACGTAGATAGGACTAGAGATAGAGAACGATAAAACGGACAGAAAAGAATTACATTAACGAGGAAGACAAGACTAAAACAATTTTTTTTTTTTTTTTTTTTTTTAATCTTCACAGCTATCAGGAAAGCAACTGGGAAATTAAGTACGAAGGATAATACAAAGATACAGAGATGAAACAAAATAAGACCAAATGAAAAAATTCAAACGTTGCGAATTCTTAATGAAATTCTATGAAAAAAAAAGACAATACGAAAATTGAAATTAATAACTGAACAGTTTCAATAAATATTTACAGAGGCTGATTAATATACGAACCTAAAATAATATTTCTGATCCTATATCTTACTACCTTACGTATAAATTCTAACTGTTTCAAAACCGTAATAAAAAAAAAAAAAAAAAAAAAAAAAAAAAAAAAAAAAAAAAAAAAAAAAATATATATATAATATATATAATATATATATATATATATATATAATATATATATATATATATATATATAATCTTTATATCTCACAATCTTTCACATATTCCAAAACCAGCACAACCGTAATTCAAATCTTAAAAAAAAAAAAAAAAAAAAAAACGTAAAAAACAAACCAGTATATCAACAAAGTGTTTTTCAGGGCTGCCAACTTTTTAAACCAGCGCTGCCTACCCCTAACAGTGCTGTCAACCTTTCCGAGATATAAATCATTTGATTAGACGCAACACTTAAGATGCATTTGGTGGCTGTTACTGCCTTCTGCTGTTGCAATATTTATTGGGATTGTTGACTCTGTTTTCCTTCTGTCGCTCTCTTGTTCCTTGTTTCTTTTTCTATTGTTATTGTTGTTGTTGTTGTTGTTGTAGTTGTTGTTGTTATTATTATTTATTTATTTATTATTATTATTATTATTATTATTATTTATCACTAACATAATAATATAATAATAATAATAATAATTAATAATTATTATTATTATTACTATTATTATTATTATTATTATTACTACTACTATTATCATCATCATTATTACTATTATTATTGTTATCATCATCGTTATCATCATTATCAATCTGATTATTATAATTATCTTTATTATTATATTATTATCATTATCATTATTATCATTATCATTATTATTATAATCAGCATCATCGTTATACTTCTTCCGTCCCTTCCTATTTTTCTTTCTTTTCTTTTTGTGATTCTCTTGTTTATTACCTTTTTATTGTATGGGATCGTGTATACTTTCTTTTTTTTCGTTGTTATTACATACTTACGCATTATTATAATTTACGCATTTATCATCGTTTATCATTTTATTATAATTTTTCTTTTGTGAATCTTTCATTATTTTCTCTTATTACTGCGTGAGTTCGTTTTTGAGGATGAGGGGAAAGGGGGGAGAGGATAAGGAGGGAGGGTGAGGGGAAAGGGAGATGAGAAGAAGGAGGGAGGATGAGGATAAGGAGGGAGGATGAGGAAATAGGAGCTTAGGGAGGAGGAAGGGAAAGAGAGATGAGGGGAAAGGAAGAAACGAGAGAGGAGAGCGAGGAAGGGGTGAGGGGAAAAGGGAAGAGAAGGGAGGACGTGAGGAAAGAGGGAAGAAAAGAGTAGGAAGGGGAAAAAAGAAAGAAAACGGAAGGGAAAGGAATGGGAAAAAAAAGAGAGGAGAGCCGGGAAAGGGGAAGGGAAAGGGGAAAAGAAGAGAGGGAGGGCGGAAGGAAAAGGGAAAGGGGAAAAGAAAGGGGGAGAGACGGAAAAAGGAAATTTGGGGGGAAAAAAGAGGAGAGAAAGAAAGGGGGAATGGGGAAAAGAAGAGAGGAGAGAGTGGAGGTGAAGAGGGGGGAGAAGAGAGTGAGAGAAAGGGAAGAGGGGGAAGAAGGAAGAGAACAGAGACTGAATTAGAAGTGAGAAAAGGGGGCAGGGAAGGGAAAAGCGGAAAAGGGGGGGGAAAAGAAAGAGGAGAGGAGAGGAAATTAGGGGGAGAAGAGAGAAGGGGAGAGGGGGAGGGCAAGGGAAAGGGGGGGGGGGGGTCCCGAGTTCTCCATCGCGAGATGTCCCTTTATCACTGTCAACAAGGGCGATTTATCCATGCCTTGGCCATTGTTCTGTGGCCCTTATTGCGTGTGAGGCCGACTCCTCACCTCTGACCCGGGTCGTGTCCCGTTTTCTTTGGGCTTTCGTTGTCTGTCGTTTTCTGTTTTTTGTCCCGTCTCTCTATCTCTGTCTTTTCTGTCTGCATCTTGTCTGTCTGTCTTTTTTTTATCTCTGTCTTTGTCTGTCCCTATCTCTGTCTTTTTCTTTCTGGGCCTCTATCTTTGTCTGTCCGTCTTTTTTCTCTGTCCGTTGTCTCTTTTAATTTTTTCTTCTGTCGTCCTCATCTTGTCGTCTTTCGGGCCTCTATCTTTTTTCTGTCTGTTTTGCTTTCTTTTCTCTGTCTGTCTGTCTCTCTATCTTTGTCTGTCTCTCTATCTCTGCCCCGTCCCTTTTTTTTCTCTCTAAACTTTGTCTGTCCCGTCTGCTTTCTTCTCTGCTGGCTGTCTGTTTTCTATCTTTGTCTGTCTGTCTGTTCTCTCTATCTTTTGTCTGTCTCTCTATCACTGTCTGTCTGTCTGTTTTCCCCCCTCTGTATTTGTCTGCTTTCTATCTCTGTCCGTCTGTTTCCTATCTTTTTCGTCCTTTTAAACTCTGTCTGTCCTGTCTGTCTCTCATCTTTTTCTGTCTGTCTGCTCTCTATCTTTTTCTGTCCCCTTTTTCTTTGTCGTCTGTCTGTTTTCCCCTATCTTTTTTCTGTCTCTCTATCCTTTTGTCGTCTGTCCGCTCCATCTTTGTCTGTCTGTCCCGTCTTTTTATCTCTGCCGTCGTCTACTTTTTCTGTCGTCTGTCTCCTATCTTTGTCTGTTTTGTTTTGGGCTCTCTATCTTTTTTCGGGCTGCGTCTTTTTATCTCTGTCTGTCCCGTCTTTTTCCCCTTTTCTTTTTTCTGTCTGTCTGTCTCTCTATCTTTGTCTGTCTCTTCTCCCGTCGTCTGTCTGTCTCTTATTTTTTGTTTTGTCTGTTTTTCTCTCTATCTTTGTCTGTCTCTCTATCTTTGTCCCCCCTGTCCCGTCTCTCATCTTTTTTCTGGCTCTCTATCTCTGTCTGTCCCGTTGTCTCTCTATCTTTTTCTGTCTGTCGTCTTTCATCTCTGTCTGTCTGTTTTGTCTGTCCGGGCTGGTTTCCCCCTCTTTGTCCTTCTGTCTGTCTCTTTTATCTTGTCTGTCCCGTCTGTCTTTCTAAACTCCCGTCGTCTGTCTGTTGTCTATCTTTTTTTTTGTCTGTCGTCTCCTATCTTTGGGCTGCTTTCGTCTCTCTATCATTTTCTTTCTCTCTTTTTTTGTCTTCGTCGTCTCCTATCTCTGTCTGTCGTCATCTTCTATCTTTGTCTGTCTGTCTGTCTTTCTATCTTTGTCTGTCTGTCTGTCTCTCTATCTTTGTCTGTCTGTCTCTCTTTTCTTTGTCTGTCTGTCTTTCTCTTATCTTTGTCTTTTTGTCCGTCCCCCTCTATCTTTGTCCCGTCTTTTCTATCTTTGTCTGTTGTCGTCCCCTCATCTTTTTGTCTGCCTGTCTGGCTCTTTATCTTTTCCGTTTTGTCTTCTCTCATTTTTGTTTTGTTTCTACCTTTTTCTGTCTCTCTATCTTTGCTGTCGGGCTGTCTTTTCACTTTTTCGGGTGTCGGGCCCCTCTATTTTCTGTCTGTCTGTCTGTCCTCTATCTTTGTCGTTCTTATCTTTTTCTGTCTCTTTTATCTTTGTCTGTCTTTCTATCTTTGTCTTTCTCTATCTTTTTTCGTCTGTCGTCCCCTCTTCTTGCCTGTCTGTCTGTTCTCTATTTTTTGTCTGCTCTCTATTTTGTTTTGTCCCCCTCTAAACTTTGTCTGGCTCTCTATCTTTGTCCCGTCTGTTGTCTCTTATCTCTGTCTGTTGTTTTTTTGCGTCCATCTCTCTACCATAAGTGTTTGGTTTTTTTCTTTTTTTCTTTCCCCTCTTCTTCCCTCCTCCCCTTTCTCTCTTCTTTTTTTCCTCTTTTTCCCCTTCTCTCTCTCCTCTCTTCTTTCTCTCCTCTCTCTCTCCCCCTCTTTTCCTTTTTCTCTCCCCTCTCTTTCCCCTTTTCTCTCCCCTCTCCTTTTCTCTGTCTTTAAAACTTTTCTCTCCTCTCTCTCTCTTTCTTCTTTTTCTCCTCTCTCCTCTCTCTCACTTTTCTTTTCCCCTCTCTCTTTTCTCTCTCTCCTCATTTTTTCTTTGTGTGTGGGGTGTATGTGAGTTTTGTATGTGGGGGTTTTGTGTGTGTGTGTGTGTGTGTGTTGGGGTGTTTGTGTGTGTGGGTGTGTGTGTGGGTTTTTGTGGTTGGGGTGTGGTATGTGAGGTGTATTTTTGTGTGTGGTGTTTGTGTGTGGTGTGTGTGTGTGGGGTGGTGTGTGTTTTTTTTGGGGGTGTTTTGTGGTGTGGTGTGGGTGAGGCTTTCCCGGCCCCCCTTCTACCTAACTTCCATTCTCTCTCTCTCCTCCCTCCATCTCTTTCTCTCTCTCCTCCCTCCTCTGTTTTTTTTTTTTTTCTCTCTCTCTCCTCCCTCCTCTCTGTTTTCTCTCTCTCTCCTCCCTCCTCTCTGTTTTTCTCTCTCTCTCTCTCTTTCTCTCTCTCTCTCTCTCTCTCTCTCTCTCTCCTCCCTCCTCTCTACTTAGCCTACTCCCCTTTGCCCTAGCCTAGCTTTGTCTACTCCAACTTTTGCCTTCTTTTATTCCCTTTTACGTATTCTCTCCTTTTACTACTCCTCTGTTCCCTTATTCTTGCTGCTATATACTTTTCCTCTGAAACATCTTGGTCTTTTCTGTATCTGTCCTATTCTACAAAACTACCCCCACCATCTATCCTTTTATATTCACTTTATCTTTCACCTTTCCTTCTCGGCTGCTCTCCTATTCCAGATATTTTACCTTGTATTCCTACGACCCTATGGCCCACCTTTTCTCTTTATCCTATTTCACTTGTCCTTTCTGTGAAGCCCTTTTTTGTAAATAGAAATTATATTCTGTATAGTTGAACTTTATTATCAAGTTATTTTTAAATCAAAATAGTATGTTTACATTTTCCGATCGGGTATTTTAGAAAGCGATGCGTTTTTAAACTAATATGCCGCTCTGCTTCTTCCTTTTTTATATTGTTCTTATGAGCAATATGCAAGTTTTAATTGTGTTGTTTATAAGTATTTTAGTCACTTCTGTTTTATTTGTATCAATTTCAATCTTATTGGCAGTAGCGAAGACCTTTTTTTTGTCCTTTGTGATTTATACTTTTTTGGCAGTTTTACATTCATTTTTCAAGGGCAATTGTGAGTTATATTAAGTGTTTGTAACTATTTTGAATATTCTTATATTTTTCAAATTCATGTATTTTGTGTGCTCATTTGATTGATTGCAATGTCAAAATTCAGTCTTCATGTTTACCCATAAATATTTGTATTCTTATTTACGTTTTGTCAATTTTATTGTTTTACTTGCTATTTCTTTATTGTTATGAGCTTTACATTATCTTCACTTTTAGTAAGTTGCTACACCCCGCTGTGGCGTGATGTATCTCAAAATTACGTTTTTACAAATTTGTTGTCAAAACCCGCCGTATATAAGGGGCTCATTCCCACTGAATAGACGAGTGTTCAGACGAACGTGTGTTTGCGTACCCCCCTGGATCTTACAGTGCCATGGCGACGGACCGAAAGGACAAAAGGTTGTACCTGTCTTGATCATTGCCTTATTTCTTTGAGAAGCTGGGTGTGTTATGTATTAATAGTTGGGATGAGAGTACGCCACTCATCCACAGACAGCCCTGTCTTCCTTGAGGGCTTGTGAGGGATATCAGATTTACGGTTCTGCTTTTGTTTTTGTTTTTAGAGTAAACAGGGCCCACCTACCCCGGCCCTTACGCCTTTCACGGCGTAAGGGCATATTTGACGGTGTGGAGAAAGGCCTCTGCCCACAGACACCCTTACGTGTGTGTGTGTGTGTGCGTGTGTGTGTGTGTGTGTGTGTGTCTGTGTGTGTGTATTTGTGTGTGTGTGTGTATTTGTGTGTGTGTGTGTATTTGTGTGTGTGTGTGTCTGTGTATTTGTGTGTCTGTATTTGTGTGTCTGTGTATTTGTGTGTGTGTGTGTGTGTATTTGTGAATGTGTCTGTCTATCTCCCTCCCTTTCTCCCTTGCCTTACTCTTACCCTATTCCTTCCTCTTTGTTCTCCCTAACCCATACGCAACCACCTGCTTCCGCCCTCCCTTCTCTCCCTCCCAATTCTCCTCTCTCCTTCCCTCCTACTCTTACCATCTACCCCTTATCTTCCCTTCATCTCCCTCTACTCCCTTCCCTCCCTTAAGAGCCTCCTCTCTCCCTCGCGCCCTTCCCTCCTTCCTTAATCTCCTTCTCCCTCTCCTCTATTCCTCCTTTCCTCCCTCCCTCCCATCCCTACCCTCTTACGTCTCTCCCTCCTCTACCCCTTCGCTCTTACCTCCCCCCTCCTCTTACCTTCCTCCTCCCTTCCCTTACCTTCCTCCTCCCTTCCCTTACCTCTCTCCCCCCTCCCCCACATTTACCTGCCTCCTCCCTCTTTTACCTCCCCCCCCCTTACCTGCTCCCTTCCTCCCCTTTACCTCCCCCCCCCCATTTACCTGCCTCCTTTACCTCCTCCCTCCCCTTACCTACCCCCTCCCTCCATAACCTCCCCCCCCATTTACCTGCCTCCCCCCCCCTCCCCCGAGAGCCCAGGTGCGCACAATCACTCTACGACGCCTGTAGTGCGGGTCGTTAAGGGCGTTTAAGGCATAGTAAGAGCACGTGAATGTCAGCCTTAAGCGCAAACGGGTCTTCGTTATCCAATCAAAGCCAGTCGCTATTAACAAGCAGTTCGCTCGTTCTCTCCTTCGGTTGTTCGATTGTTATTAAAGAAAATTATAAAAAAAAAAGAAATCCTTTTATTTTTTTTTTTTTTATAAATTTGTTGATTGTCTTTTTCTTCTATTTTTCATTTCTTTTCGTTCTTTTGTTCGCTTTTTCGGACCTTTTTATCCTTTTTTGCTAGATATTTTTGTTTCGTTTTTTTTTAATTTATTTATTTGATTTTCTCATGTGCTTTTGTTTGTTTGTTTGTTTGTGACTATTTATTTATTTTTTATCAATATCAACATCAGTTTTTTTTTTAGTATATGATTTTTTTTTTCTTATTCGTCTTTTCTTTCATATGTTCCTTCATTTATCTAAGAGAGAGAGAGAGAGAGAGAGAGAGAGAGAGAGAGAGAGAGAGAGAGACAGACAGACAGACAGACAGACAGACAGACAGACAGGAGAGAGAGAGAGAGAGAGAGAGAGCGAGAGCGAGAGCGAGAGCGAGAGCGAGAGCGAGAGCGAGAGCGAGAGCGAGAGCGAGAGCGAGAGCGAGAGCGAGAGCGAGAGCGAGAGCGAGAGCGAGAGCGAGAGCGAGAGCGAGAGGGAGGGAAGGAGAGAGAGAGAGAGAGAGAGAGAGAGAGAGAGGGAGGGAAAGGGAGAGGGAGGGAAGGAGAGAGAGAGAGAGAGAGAGAGAGAGAGAGAGAGAATAACCAAGAGAAAAACAAACTAAACCGCTTCATAAATAAAGAAATCATAAAAAAACGTTTTGTCTAACTTAATGCAACTTTGCCTCAATTGCAAAGTTTTGGTTATTAGATATATACTTTCTCGTTTTCGCACATTGTTTGCAAGATCAGGTGACAGGGAGGGGGGGGGGAGAAGAGGGAGAGGGGGAGAGAGGAGGGAAGAGGAGAAAGGGATAAAGGGGAGAAAGAGAAGCGGGGAGGGAGGAAGGGAGGAGAAGGAGGAGAAGAGGATAAAGAAGAGAAAGAGGAAGAGAAGGAGAAGGGAGAGGGGGAGAAAGGAGAGGAGGAGTTGGAGCAGGAGAGAAAAAGGAAGAGGAGGAGAAGGTGCTTAAGGGAAGGAAATACTAAAAGGAAAAGGACGAAGAGAGAGGGGAAGAAGAGAGTGAGAAAGAAGAAGAGGAGAAGGGGAGGAAGAAATAGCAGGAGGAAGGAGAAAGTAGAGAGGGAAAGGGAGATTGGGAGAGTGAAGGGAGAAGGAGAGGGGGAAAAGGGAGGAGGAGAGAGTGTGAGGGAAAGGGTGTGAAAGGAGAATGGAGGGGGAGTAAGAGATAAAGAATAGGTAAATGAAAGGTAAAGGAAAGGTAAATGATAGGTAAATGATAGGTAAATGATAGGTAAATGATGGGTAAATGATGGGTAAATGATGGGTAAATGATGGGTAAATGATAGGTAAATGATAGGTAAATGATAGGTAAATGATGGGTAAATGATGGGTAAATGATGGGTAAATGATAGGTAAATGATAGGGGTAAATGATAGGTAAATGATAGGTAAATGATAGGTAAATGATGGGTAAATGATGGGTAAATGATAGGTAAATGATGGGTAAATGATGGGTAAATGATAGGTAAATGATAGGTAAATGATAGGTAAATGATGGGTAAATGATGGGTAAATGATGGGTAAATGATAGGTAAATGATAGGTAAAGGGAGGAGAAAAGAGAGAAGGAAGAGGAAGAAATATCGGGGATAAGGAAAGGAAGAAGGAACAAGGGAAAAGGAGAAGGAGAAGGAGAAGAAAAGAACTGCAGGGAAATAGAATAAAAGAGAGAAAGAGTGAATGGAGGATTATTCAAGAAGAGGGAAGAAGGAGAAAATAAATGAGAGAAAAAGAAGCAAAGGAAAGATTGTGGATAAGAGAGAAGGAAGTAAGAAAGAAAAGAGAGAGAAGAAAAAAAAGAAGGAAAAGTGTGCAAGACAAAAGGAGAAGGAAAAGGGAGAGGAGAATGAAGGAAAAAAAAGACGAGGAAGAAGAAAAGAAAGAAAAAAAAGAGAGAATATAGAAGAAGAAAAAATAATGAGAAACATGAAGAATGGAATAAGAAAATAGGACGATAAAGACGAGAGAAGAAAAGGATGAAACAAACATAGGGTACGATAGAGGGGAGAGGGTGAGGGGAGAGGGAGAGAGGGTGAGGGAAGTGAGGAAAGAGTGGAGAGGGAGTGGAGGGTGAGGGGAGAGGGAGAGGAGGATGGGAGAGGGAGAAGAGAGTGAGAGGGGAAGGGAAGGTGAGGAGAGAGGGAGGGTAAGAGGGATGGGAGTGAGCAGAGAGGGGAGGGTGAGAGGAGGGGGGAGTGAGCAGAGAGGGGAGAGGGGGGGTTGAGGGGAACTTCTCTCCCCTCTGGCGACACATTCTTCGAGTGTGTGAAGTTTGTCGCTAGTTGTTATTTTCCTATTTATCTTTTCTTTGGTTGTTTCTTGATTCTTTCTCTTTCTCTTGTTTTCTTTCTTTCTCTTTCTCTCTCTTTCTTTTTTCTGTCTCTATGCTTGTCCTTTTTGTCTGTGTGGTTTTTGGTTGTCTTTCGTCGTCATCGTTTATCTCTCTTTTCTCTCTCTCTTTTCTCTCTCTTCGGCCCCTCCTGTCTTTCTCCTCTTCTTCTCTCTCCTCCTCTCTCTTTCTCTCTTCTCTCTCTCTCTCTCTCTCTCTCTCCTCTCTCTCCCTCCCTCCTTTTCTCTCTCTCTCTCTCCCTTTTTCTCTTTCCTTTTCCTCTCTCTCCTCTTCTCTTCCTCTCTGTCTCTCCCTCTCTCTCTCTCTCTCTCTCTCTACCCTCTCTCTCTTCTCTCTCCTCCTCCTCTCTCTCTGTCTTTCTCTCCCTCTTCTCTCTTTCTCTCTTCCTCCCCTTTCTCTCTTTCTCCTCTTTCTCTCTTTCTCTCTTTCCTCTCTCCTCTCTATCTTCTCTCTCTTCTCTCTCTCTCCTTCTCTCTCTCTCTCTTTCCTCTCTCTCTCTCCCCTCCTCTCTCTTCTCTCTCCCTCCTTCCTTTCCTCCTCTCTCCTCTTCTCCTCTTTCCTCTCTCCCTTCCCTCCTTTTTTTTTTTTTTTTTCCCCTCCTATCCCCCTCCTGCTTCCTACCCCCCCATCCCCCTCCTCCTCCTATCCTCCTCCTTTTTTGTCTCCTCTTCCCTTCATCCTCCGTTCCC
>NW_023659007.1:0-22424 GCF_015228065.2 Penaeus monodon
TTATCCTTTTTAACTTGTCACGGTCACCTGCATTGGAGGGGATACTCGTCTGTAATATATCATTTGTTCATTATTTTCTATGATGCGTCATGTACGAACATAAAATGCACTATGAAAGTAGGTTAATGATTTCCGGGTATTGATTATGTTGTTGTGGACATTGGTTGCGGTTTGCGGTTTGTGGTTTCGTCAAGGTCACTGATTACGTCATGGTCACTGACCTACTTTCACATTCATGTACGTACATGAAGGTGGTCCGATTTTGTCCATGTTCCCACTACTGTCGTATCATAAATATTATGCTCTAAGTGTAAAAAATTATTGCATAAATATTATGCATAATTAAATTTTATTGAAAATATTAACCTACCTAAGGAAACTAATAAGACCTTCTATGTCACAATCCTCCCACAATACATTTTTCAGTGTATATGGGGGAGATAGGTATATACGTCTTTGGTCTGAGGATGTTGCACATCTTTCCACTACACATGTGCCCGATTCTTAGTCTTATTAAGACAACTTCTACTTTTCGGTTGGGATGGCTGCTGGTCACCCAACTGCCAAAGTCATCTCTAATCTTTCGCAATTTGTTTGTAGAGGTATGCCTCCATTGTTCCCTCCATCTATCGCGAAGACAACTCCTGATGCTGGGTTTCAGGTCGGTGTGTGGGCGAGGAAAACGAGCATAACAGGGATGAGTGGCAGCTGCCTTGGCCTTCTGATCAGCTCGCTCATTCCCACTGATACCAACATATGCTGGCACCCAACATAGATTTATCTTTTTATGTGTTGACATCAGTGCAAGCCAATCTTGAATCTCCCTCACTACTGGATGTGATGAATTTAAGCTCTTGATTGCAAGGTACTACGAGAGTCATAATATATTACAAAAGAATGGTTTGTAAGATCTCTAGTCATCTTAACTGCTGCAAGGATAGCATGTAACTCTGCAGTGAAGATCAAGGCTGCTAGAGAAAGACTGCCAGATGCAGTCTTCCTTCTGCTCACTGCTGCAAAGCCCACACCATTTTCAGACTTTGAACTATCTGTATATATTGCATCTGATCCTTGGTACTTAGAAATATGCTGAAGAAATCTCTCTGATTTCTGCTTCGGGTCTCTCCCCTTTCCCAAATCCAGCTCGATTTCATTAGTTCAAGGGGGGAATTGGGGAATTCCAACAGCCAGAACCTTAGTGAGATTTAAATTAGATCTTCCACAAGATTCCTCATTCTCCTACCATAGGATCGGCTATCCTCAAGGGGTTGAAAACAATCTGGATGTAGGAGATCCTGAAATCCTTTGTAGTCTTGTGTAGTAAATCAGGTTCATGTAGTGGTTCTCCACTCTCAGCATACAGGGACTCCACAGGTGAAGACCTGAAAGCCACAATACAGATTCTGAGAGCTTCATTATGAACCGAGTCCAACATCCGGAGAACAGTGGGAGTTCCAGATGAATAAGCCTCATATCCATAGTCAAGCTTACTATGAATAAGCACTCGGTAAAGCCGTAGTGCGGTCTGCACCCCAAGATAAATGTGAAAGAACCCGCAAAATACCAAGTGCTTTTGTAGCCTTCACTTTTAACTATTTGATGTGAGGTACCCATGTAAGCCTTGAGTCAAAAATTAGACCCAAATACTTCACCTCTTGGACAAATTGCAGTGGGTTTGCTCCTAAATAGAGGGATGGATGGAACTTTCCTCGTTTGTGGAAATGTATAGCCATGGTCTTGCTTGGAGAAAATTTTAACCCATGGTATGTTGCCCACTGTACAACCTGATTTATTGCAGTCTGTATGTGTCCTTGCACATCCTGTAAGCTTCCTCCTATGCAGTACAGTGTAAAGTCATCCACATACAGATTACATGAGACAGCACTTGGAACAACCTTTATGATGTCATTTATAATAATGTCAAACAGGGTCACACTTAAGACACTCTATAACAGGTATAGAACCCAATTACATTGGGTTTGCAGGGGGTAATACTGGTATAACGGCATGACTCTTTATTACTAGAGTTGACACACAGCATGGGAACACACAAGACTATGTCTGGGGGGTAAGGCAGCTCTCGTGTCAGGTCAGCCTGCCCAGAGGGGGAGGGCTAGGCCGACCTTACCTCGTAGGGTGCTGGTCATGAACTCTTCTAGGCTTAGGTCCTCCTGGGTATAAGTAGTGACCGTCCCAGCTGCCGAAGTGACTGAAAAAGCTGGAGGAAGGATGGGGGGAGTGAGGTGAGGTCACCGCCCAGGATGCTGTGGATGGGCGATGCCCGGCGGACGCCCGCAAATCCAGTCAACTACAGGAGTTCGTTAGCGCAGGTATCAGCCACCCCGAGATGCCGCCCACTGCCTGACGACAGTAGATCCAGATGAAGATTACGAGGATGTAGAAATCGAGCATGACGCTGTGAAGGACCTGGTCACCTTTGAGGCAAATTAAAGGCGCCTTGAGGGCGAGGTGTGAGTAGGTGGCCTAGCAGTGTATG
Source organism: Penaeus monodon (assembly GCF_015228065.2). NCBI lineage: Eukaryota > Metazoa > Arthropoda > Malacostraca > Decapoda > Penaeidae > Penaeus > Penaeus monodon. The sequence goes on from NW_023659007.1 coordinate 2,498, forward strand.
GTGTAGCAGACAGGACCAGTGACCTCACCTCACTCCCCCATCCTTCCTCTAGCAGTTTCAGTCACTTTGGCATCTCGGGGCGGCTGATACCTGCGCTAACATACTCCTGGTGTTGACTGGATCTGTGGGCGTCCACCAGGTGTCGCCCATCCACAGCATCCTAGGGCGACTGGTACCTGCGCTGGTGAGTTCCTGGTCCTTCGCCGGATTTATGGGCATCTCAGCAGGCAGCGCCCGTCCACTACATCTTGGGACAGCTTAACACCGCTCTGATGAACATCCTGGTCCGCAGGCCTATGGCGATTCTTCTGATGATGTCCTTCCCACAGCATCCTAAGGTGAACCGGTTCTGCAGCAGGGTCCTCCTTCGGTGCCGTGTCGGCAATCGTCAGTCCGACTGCAATATATAGTTGGGGAACCAGATCATACATGTAAGGACCAGAGTAAGAGAGAATGAAAGGCAAAAGAGAAGAGGGGGTTAAGTACCACTTGCCAGTTATCTATAAAAATTTGCGTTTTTTCATTTTCGTTTTTAATTTATTTTCATCTTTTTTCGTTTTGTGTTTATTTTCACAAGGATAAAGAGAAAATAGATGAGAGAGACGTCAGTAGCGATCCGTATGGACCTGGCTTGAACTACCAACCGTCTCTGATAGATATGAGAGTAGATAAGGGAAACAACAATGGCAATCCGCAAGGATTTACTTGAACCACTGTCGTCACACAGAGAAGAAATAAATGGAATTTGTACATCATGTATTAGTCACTCATCACGACTGACAAAATTGCGGGCTAAAGAGATACATCATAAATCTTTACGCCGGCACAAAGACGGCAACTCAACCCTATTAATGAAAAGGTTTCAGTGTCTTTTGTCCTGCATGGATGAGTGAGGTGAATGTTTGTGTGTATGCGTGTGTGACAGCTAGCGTGAATGAGAGGGAAAGCAAGAGTGGCCTCACACAGAATGAATCACAAACACAAAATTAACGTTCACTATTAGAAAACTGAGGTGAATTAACAATGCTAGCTATATAAAATTATTTCAAATACCACATTGAGTTCAACATTTAATGATATGTGACAGAATGTATGCATGAATGAATGGTGACATGAAAAAAATATTCGTCAACTTTTTAGCAAGCAAATCTTCTCGGGGTCAGAAAATCTGCCGAGGTACATGTTAGACTTCATTGACGGTGGATCCTATACCCAAAATGCCGTACACTGACTGAAGCGACTCGAGCCAGGAAAATCTATAAATAACCTGCACTTTTCTGCGTATCTGATTGGCACTTGCGACATTCCTTACAGATATTTACGAATCACATGATCACCTGGGTATTACCCAAAACACGCTAGCAACTTCAAGAGGGTGAGAAGGGTGCGATTAATAAGAGAATAATAATTCTAGCGTAAACCCTAATCCTACATTAGTTAACGGACATAACCGCGGGTCACAAAGACTCAAAGTTGCTGATCAAACGAATAACTTCAGTTTTACCTGTACTTACTTTTCGAACGTCAGAGCACAGATCTATTAGCCATTTACGCAACCCCGGGGTAATAATGGCAATCCTATGCACTATGATATGGGGGAGATCCTATGCTATATTCAATATAGTACATTTTAATAAAATTGCATTACACGCTCCATTCTAGCGCCAATAGAACGTGTCACCACTGAGCATTTGTAACGATGCTATGGTTAATTCCCTAGGTTTGACCGGAAAAAGGAAAAGGTCAGGTCAGGTCAAGACCACAACTGACCGACCACAAGCGAAAGAGAAAGTGCGGTCAGGTCTGGGCAAGGGGAGGAATGAGATAAAATGAAATGATATTCATGATAAGATAAAATCACGAACACGCTAAATTCGTTGCAGATGAAACGAATCTCTAAAAACGAGAGAAATTAATTAACTACTTAACTAATGAATGATATTCATGTTTAATGACCACATACTCGATCACACGATCGAGTGCGATCTGAGGTCAAAAGAATATTGTAAGAACATGCCATTTACTTTCATTTAGCACTTTTTACCCAACAAAAAACCAACAGCTTAACACATATATGGGCGAAGAAGGAAGGGAAAGAAATAATAGAAAGGGGGCCCAAATGTGTACTTACGTGTTTTTTTTCTTCGACATGTCTTGTAGCGGTCGAGCGGATTTTCTTCTTTGGAGGTGGTGATCGTGTTGCGAGCCGGAAGGACACAGCGCCCCTCACTACCGCCAGATATAACGGGTACAGTAATGGTAGTCAACATACATAGGGCTCACAACACATGTGAACACACCACTGACGACCTTCACTGGCTAAAAGTGGTGTACACGTGGGGTCACATGTCAGGTCAACCTGTCCGGAGGGGGAGGCTAGGCCGACCTTACCACGCCACGCATTGGACATGAACTCTCCTAGGCTTAGGTTCTCCACGGTATAAGTAGTGACTGTCCCAGCTGCCGAAGTGACTGAAACAGCTGGAGGAAGGATGGGGAGAGCGAGGTGAGGTCACCGGTCCCGTCTGCTACATCTTACACACTCCCTTGTGGGACCCCTTCCAGCTGATCTTTCAGGTTACAGAAACTGTTTCCCACCCAAACTCTAAACTTCCTGTTAGTAAGGAAGCTTTGTATGAAGGTAGGTAATGCTCCTCTTAAACCAATGTCATACAGCTTCAAGAGTATGTCATGCTTCCAAGTAGTATCATAGGCCTTTTCAAGGCCAAAGAAGACTGCTATCATGTGACGTCGCTGTGCGAAGGAATTCTGTATAGCAGTTTCCATCCTCACAAGTGCATCTGTGGTTCATCTCAATTTTCTAAAGCCATATTGATATGGGGTCAATACATTTTCCTTTTCTAGCAGCCATGTCAACCTGAAATTTACCATTTTCTCCATCAGCTTGCAGATGCAGCTGTTAAGAGAAATTGGTCTGTAATTTCCTGGCATGGAAGCATCTTTGCCAGGTTTATGAACAGGAATAATTATAGCCTCTTTCCATGTGGATGGTACTGTGCCCTCCCTATAGATCCTATTGAATAAGTCCAACAGGAAGTTCTGGGAGCTCTCTGGTAGGTGAGATATCATTTGGTATGGAATATCATCACTTCCTGGAGCAGTCTTATGGCAGAGCCGCAAAAATGTTGTATGGAAGTTGTGCTGCAGTCCTACTGAAGAAGGACACTGGGTGTCGTTCCTGTCCAGCCCAAAGAGTGGAGAGTCGAGCAGTGTAAGATGCTCCAGGGGAGATCTCTGCCATGGATTTAGCTAGCTCATTTGCAACATCTATTTTGTCTGTGATGATTATGCCATCTATCTTCAGAGCAGGTTGTGATATCGATGTGCTCTTTCCAGCAATCTTAAGCACCTTCTCCCATACCCATGCTAAGGGGTCCAGAGTAATCGAGGAGACGCGCCTGGCCTTGGCTGGAGTCTTTCTGTAATGGATCAAGGTTACAATGCTGGGGCGTCGTTTCAACTGCCTTAATGCAGCTTTTCTTGCTCTGACAGCTTGTTTGCATTCATCAGACCATCATGGTACCGGAGGTCGACGGTACTGCCCGCTACTTTTGGGAATGGATGCTTCTTCTGCAAGGTGAATTCGTGATGTGAAGTGATTAACAGCATCTTGAACACACTGGAAATCATTAACAGATCCTTGCAATATTGCAGTTGATCTAAAAAGATTCCAGTCTGCATATTCAAGTCGCCATCTTTGCACTCCATTGACTGGAATACCATTCACCTCCTGCAAAAGTATTGGAAAGTAGTCGCTTCCATGTAAGTCTTTCATGACCTGCCAAGTGAAGTACAACTGACTGACTGCCTACTGACAAGTCGATATTTGAGAATGTCCCAGTTTGAATTTGGAAATATGTGGGAGTGTCACAGTTCAGTAAAACTGCATCTACTCTCAAGAACAAGGACTCCAAGGCCCTTCCTCAAGGGTTGCACAAAGTGTCTCCCAAGAGGTGATGCCGACCATTGAAATCTCGCAAGAATAGATGGATGAGGCAACTGCTCAAGTAGATTTTCCAAATCATTTATGCTGAGATTATGTTTAGGAAGGTAGATGGATGCAAGTGTAAGTGTCAAGCCTATTCTCACAGTCTTCACCTGCACTGTTGTCTGCAGGTGGATGGCCTGGAAGGGAATATCCTGACGTACCATTACTGTTGCTCCTCCATGAGGTCCATTCTCAAAGGTCCCATAATGGGCTTGAACTTGGAATCCTCTCAGGAATATGGGACAATTTTCCCTGGTCATAATCTCTTGGGCACAAACTGGATTACATGAAGCTATCAAATGTTGCAATTCTTCCTATTTTGCATGAATTCCCTGACAGTTCCATTGGATTAGGGTAGCAAGTTCTTTAGATTACTTCTTCAGAAGGTGTTTGGCAGCACCTGTGGTCAAAGTTTGCCCCACACCTTTAAGCTGTCCCTTTCCAGGATCCTGGGAGTACCTTTTTAGGGTTGTTTACCTGTGGAACTAGTTTCCACAGGCTTCCTTTAGACAGGGTCAGAATTTCTTTGCCTGGGCAAAGAACGGACCTGAGCCTTTGCTTCAGGGGCATTCTGTCTAGCAGTGGAGGCCCCTGTGGATGTGGTGGCAGCTGGAGTTGTCACCATTGAGGCCCCTGGAGCCCTTTCAGACAGCTCCAAAGACCCCACCTTGAAATGAGTCTTTTGAACAGGCTAAGGTTTCCTTTGCCTGGGCAAAGGGCGTACCTCAGCCTTTGCTTCAGGGGTATTCTGCCTAGCAGAGGAGGCCCCTGTGGATGTGGTGGTAGCTGGAGCTGTCACCGTTGAAATCTCTGGAACCTGAAACTGATGGCTCCAAAAACCTTACTTTGGGAGGAGGAGTCTCCTCAATAGACCCGTCACTCCTACTCCCTTTCTGGTGGAACAACTCACCAGAGGCAGTGTCAGCAATTGGGGACTGAGGTTTAAGGAAGTGACAGAGTGTGTGATGTAAGAAGCACTGGAGGGCAAGGGTTGGTGGGAAGGAGGATGGGCTAGAACAGAAGCAAAGGACCTACCTGGGTGTGCAAATAGCACACAGGCACGTCGCTTTGCCTCTGGAAAACTATCTTTCTCCTTGCTCCTTATTACCAATACTTCTTTTTCAAATTTGTACCTTTTACATTGCTTTGATGAAGCTTCATGACCTTCTTTGCAGTGGTAACAGCATATTGGACCTGGATAGTTGTCATCTCCTTGATGACCTGTGGTACCACACTTTACACATACTCTTGGTTGTCCATTTTCTTTAAAACGACAAGAGTTGGCTCCATGCCCATAACCCTGGCAGTGGAAGCACCGCATAGGGTTGGGCACATATGGCTTTACCTTGAGGTGGTACCATGCCAACTTAACTGATTCTGGAAGGACTAGCGTGTTAAAAGTTAAAAGGAGAGCTGGTGTCGACTGTTCCAAACCATCAACTTTCTTCCTAAAACGTTTTTACTGCCACTACATTAAAATTCTCTAGTTCCTCTAACAGTATCTCCTCAGAATACCTCATCAGGTCTCGGGAAAAGACAACTCCCTTACACTGATTGATTGTTTTGTAAGGTGAACATGAAAGTTGAGCCCCAGGAATGTTGCATCTCGCATGCAGATGGTCACTCTCGTCTGGTGATGAAACCTCAACTATCAAGCTACCATCCCGCTGTGGGGTGATGCGAGGATCATATTGACATACTTCAACTATTTTCCAATGTACTTAAAAATATTAAGATCCATGATTGATACACCATCACTACTAGGTACTTACATATGCTCACCAGATCATTGGGACCTCAAGCCCCCCCACCGCGGCAAGGCGAATTCCATAGGAGGAGCCGACTGCGGAACCTATCGGCTCCCCTGTTGATCTCCGACTTCAGCACCCAGCCATAGCTGTGGGTACTCACACCCACAGCAACCACTCCCCAAAGAGAGTACAAGATAGTAGATGTACAACCATTTATTTATTATATTCGTATTCTTCTTTGCTTGTTGTCCAACCTGGAGTGAGCTGTAAAATTCCTCTAGAGCAGAAAGGGATGTTTCCCGAAGCCTGTGTAAGGCTTTCTGTCAAGAGGAAGCCCAAAATTATCCACCCAAGCAGCGGATGGCGGCTTAGGGACGAAAGAATGAGAGTGTCCCCACAGGGGAAGTGAACAAGCCATTCACTTCCCCTGTGTGGACACACTGTCCCATGCCCCAGGTACACATCCCTTTGAAATAGGGTCTGGTTATGGTGTTCTTGACCATCCTTGTTAAATGGATAAAAACAAAGCAAAAGCAAAGCACCACTGGTAATTAAAAATATAGCCCCAGGAATGTTGCATATCGCACGCAGACGGTCACTCTCAACTATCAAGCTACCATCTCGCTGTGGGATGATGCGAGGATCACATTGACATACTTCAACTATTTTCCGATGTACTTCAAAATACCAAGATCCATGATTGATACACCATCAATGGTCTTCACTACTAGGTACTTACTATATGAAATACTTTCATATTTACCAGGTAAGATTTCCTTAATGGATTGAGGGGGAATTTTCCCCTTCTTACCTGGTTTGGGATTCCAGGAACCATTGGAATTCCCATTCTTGCCCTTTGGAAGCTGGAAAGGTTCCAGAGTGACAACATGTGATGTTCCAGAGGGAATGGCCAGGGGATTGCGTAGGTCGTCAGGGAGAGTGCTAGATCTTTGTAAATTTGTAGTAATCATACAAATTAGAATTCTTCATTTCCTCACCCACCATGGAGTCCAACGAGGGGAAGCTACAGTTGGGCCTCAAAATCTCCCAACAGCCAATGAGGAAATATAGGCAGACACTATTGCAGTACGGATGGTAATCGCGTACTTATGCGCTACCGACTGAACAGTGCCTGCTGACCCTCCTATTTGACCAGCAATTGACTTGACCGTTCCTTGATCAAGCCACCCTCTAACCAGAATAGAGGCCCAAAGAGTGTGTTGATAGCTGCAGGCGCAGTTGCGCATCGCTCACTCCAGACCCTGTCTCCTGGTAATACGGGACGCCACGACGGCATACACACGTGGGAGAGTCTCCTGGTCCAAGATGGAATGAACCAGGGGTGGGTGCACCATCGCCTTTCATAGGCCTTGGTGCACCAGGAAGCCATTTTGTCTCATCCCTCACTTATGACCCTCCAGTATGGGTATTTCTCTGGTCCGGCTCACCGATCATTGGGACTCGAGCCCCCCTACCGCGGCAGGGCGACTTCCGTTGGAGGGAGACGACTGCGAACCTATCGGCTCCCCCGTTGATCTCCGACTTCAGCACCCAGCCATACTGTGGGCATCACACCACAACAACCACTCCCAAAGAGATAAGACACAGTACAAGATAGTGATGTACACATTTATTTATTATATGCGTATTCTTCTTTGCTTGTTCTCCGACTGGAGCGAGCTTAGAATTCTAGAGAGGAAAGGATGTTTCCCGAAGCCTGAGTAAGGCTCTCTGTCAAGAGGAAGCCCAAAATTATCCACCCAAGCAGCGGGGCGCTTGGGGCCGAAGAATGAGAGGGGGGGCCCGTCACTGTGTGGACACACGTCCCTCCCCCGGTACCATCCCTTTAAAATGGGGTTTGGGTTATATATTTTTGACCATCCTTTTTGAATGAAAAAACAAAGCGAAAGCAAAGCACCATGGAAGAAAAAAAAAAAAAAAAAAAGATAGAAGCTCGTTCTAAAGGGAGGGAAAGCCTTTCCAGCGACTCACAAAAAAGGTAATCCGGGGTGAAACCAAAAAAAAATGTTTAAAAAAAAAGGGTAAAAGCTTACGAAAAAAAACCTTTTAAAAACCTTTTAAAAGGATTAAAAAGAACTTTTAAGTGTAAAAAAAAAACCCAAAAAAGAAAATCTGCCGATACGTACGTGTGCCCCTCCAATACTTGATATAATCCAAATTAAGGGGGTGACGGGCGGTAAATATAAAAGCAAAAAAAAAAATCAGATTTTTAAAAACATTATCAAAATTTAAATAAAATATAATTAAAAAAACTAAAGATTTTGTAATTTTAAAAAATAAAAAAACCCTTTGAAAATGTATTTTGTAAAAAAAGGGGGAGGGTTTCGTGAAAACCCCTTACCTGACGCGATTTATATATACCCCCAAATTTTTCGCCCTATCGTACAGGGTAATATGCTATCAAACTTCCATGGTTATTATGCGTTATGGCAAATTATAATTTCTGCGATGTATAGACATAACAATTTTAAATTTCTATTTGAAAGCCCTTCTTATGATAAAAATTTTTCTTTTTGTTCGAGATATTCAAAAAATGTTATGCAAAAATGGTACAAAAATTTCCCCTAGTCTCGCCCTTCAGACTTACTCCTTTACTTATCTTCGTCAGTAAAATTCACACTTGATGATCGCCCGGGTCTGTGCCTCCCGACAAATATGCCGGGTTTTGGGTTTCGGGGGGCCTTTAACTTTGGGGCTATTAAAAATTTTTTGAAAAAATTAATTTTTTAAATGTGGGGGCCGGAGTAAAAAAAAAATCCCCCCCCCTTTAGGTTTTTTCGGATTCTTCATTTTAATTTTTTTTTCGGAAAAATTTTTTAATTGTTTTTTTTTCGTTTTTGTTTCTGGCGTGGGGGGGGGGAGGGGGGGGGAGGGGGGGGAGGGGGGGGGGGGGGGTGGGGGGGGGGGGGGTCCCCCTTTACGTGGTTCCCCGAAAAAAAGGGCGAAGAGTTGATTTTTCCTTATGATTAATCCAAAATATGGTGAGTTGGCAGGTGTTTTTTGGCAAAAAACCCTTTCTTACCAATATTGTATTTGAAATGGTGGAATTTTTGAGAAAAAAACCGCTATGTTGTTTATTTTTTACCCCAAAATAAAAAGGATTCTTTTCCCTTAAAACCTAATTTTTTTTTTAATCGTTAAATTTTTAAAGCATTTTAAAAAGAATTGCGAAACTCCCACTTATTTCTAATCCCAAAAAACCTGCGAAGAACCCCACAAAACAACACAAAACCCAAGTCAAACAACAAACAACAAAATTACAAAAATTTAAAAATTTATTATTAATTAAAATTTTATTTTTTGTTGTGGGTTTATTTTGTGTGGTGGGTTTGTGATGGGCTTCCTTTTAGGGTTTCTGGGGGAAAACTAATTGGGGGGTTTGTGCCCCAATTCTTTAAAAATTTTAAAATTTTTGCTAAAAAAAAAAATTTGTTTAAGTAAAAGAAAATAAAGGTGAATTTTGGTGAATTTTCATTAAAGTTTATGTCGGATTCCCCCAAAAATTTTGAATTTTGAAAAGGGAAAATTTGTGATTAACGGGGCCCAAAAAAGGCCCCCTTTACTCTACTTGGGTTCCTTTTCTGCAAGTGTATACAAACCGAAAAACCAAACCCTGTCTTTGGGGGGGTATAAAATTTTGCTTTTTAATGAAATGGTGTAAATTTAATCTTGATTTTCCCCCCGGGGGAAAATGCAAAATTTATCGCTTTAAAGGAGGACAGTTTCCCAAAGGGGAAATCTGTCCGTGATAGGGGAACCCCCTTTCGCTGCACCCCCCCCACCCCAAGCTGGGTCCTTCCACCCCCCGTTTCTCCTCTCCTCCCCCCTCTCGGCCACACCCCCCCCCCGGGGCTAGAAAAAAGACCGAAAGTATTCAAACCAGAGCACCCAAAAATTTAAAACTGACATTTATCCGAAGTGTCCATGCAAAAAAATTATACATTGAAAGTGAAATTTCCGACTACGCGTCTAAATGAACATTTCAAGGGTCGGGGGGCGACCCTGCTTTTCCCTTTTCCGAAGCTGCTCAGGCAACCCCCATGCTTATCTAAAGCAATATCTCAGTTATTTCAAGATATATTGTGCAGCTCAGACATAAGTTAGAAGGACCCCCAGAAACCCTAAACACGGCATATTTTGTCGGCAGGTCACAGACCTGAGGCGATCATAAAGTGTGAATTTGACTGACAGCACAGATAGTAAATGAGTAGGGGTCTGAAGGCGAACTGGGGGAATTGTTGTACAACTTGTTGCATAACATTTTGTTGATATCTCGATATCAAATAAAATTTTTGATCAAAAGACAGGTCTTACAAATTAAAATTGAACATTGTCTATGTGGCTATACTATCGCACAAGCTTATAATTTGCCATAACTGCATAATAAGCCATGGAAGTTTCGATAGCATATATACTCATGATACAGATTAGCGCGAAAAAGTTTGACGGTATATATACAATCGCGTCAGGTAAAGGGTTAACACCGAATCCCCCCCCTTTATTTAAAAAATTTACATTTACATAAGGTTTTTATATTTTTTTAAAAATTTACACAAATCTTCAGTTTTATTAATTATCATTTTTATTAAATCTTAGATAATTTGTTTTATAACTCTGATTTTTTTTTTTTCGCTTTATATTTACCTGCCACGTCACCACCTTAATTATGGATTATACAAGTATTGGAGGTGCACAGCGTACGTATCGTGACAGATTTGACTTTATTCTGGTTTTGTTTTACACATTAATGTTCGTTTCTAACGTCCTGTTATTGGTTTAAATGTGTTTTTATCGTAAGCTTTCACCTTTTTTTCTTAATCATTTTTGTTTGCGTGCACCCTGGATTACCCCTTTTTTTGTGACGTCGCTGGATGGCTTCCGTTCCTTCAGAACGAGCTTCTATCTTTTTTTTTTTTTTTTACTTACCATGGTGCTTTGCTTTCGCTTTGTTTTTATCCATTCAACATGGATGGTCAAGAATACTATAACCAACCTATTTTCAAAGGGATGTGTACCTGGGCATGGGACAGTGTGTCCACACAGTGGGCGGACCCCCTCTCTCATTCTTTCGGCCCTAAGCCGCCATCCGCTGCTTGGGTGGATAATTTTTGGGCTTCCTCTTTGACAGAGAGCCTTACTCAGGGTTCGGGAAACATCCCTTTCCTCTCTAGAGAATTTCTACAGCTCGCTCCAGGTCGGAGAACAAGCAAAGAGAATACGCATATAATAAATAAATGGTTGTACATCTACTATCTTGTACTGGTGTCTTATCTCTTTGGGAGTGGTTGTTGTGGGTGTGAGTGCCAACAGGTATGGCTGGGTGCTGAAGTCGGAGATCAACGGGGGAAGCCGATAGGTTTTCCGCAGTCGTCTCCCTCCTAACGGAAGTCGCCTTGCCGGGGTAGGGGGGCTCGAGGTCCCATGTTTCTGGTGAGCCGGACCAGAGAAATACCCATACTGGAGGGGGTCATAAGTGAGGGATGAGAAAAAATGGCTTCCTGGTGCCCCAAGGCCTATGAAAGGCGAGGGTGCACCCACCCCTGGTTCATTCCATCTTGGACCAGGAGAACTCTCCCACGTGTGTATGCCGTGCGTGGCGTCCCGTTTACCAGGAGACGGGGGGTCCTGGAGGTTGAGCGATGCTGCACACTGCGCCCTGCAGCTATCAACACCTTTTTGGGCCTCTATTCTGGTTAGACGGGGGCTTGATCAAGGAACGGTCAAGTCAATTGGCTGGTCAAATATGGCTAGGTCAAGCAGCACTGTTCAGTCGGTAGCGCATAAGTACCGCGATTACCATCCGTACTGCAATAGTGTCTGCCTATATTTCCTCATTGGCTGTTGGGAGATTTTGAGGCCCAACTGTAGCTTCCCCTCGTTTGGACTCCATGGTGGGTGAGGAAATGAAGAATTCTAATTTGTATGATTCTACAAATTACAAAGATCTAGCCTCTCCCTGACGACCTACGCAATCCCCGGGCCATTCCCTCTGGAACATCACATGTTGTCACTCGGGAACCTTTTCCAGCTTCCAAAGGGCAAGAAGGGGAATTCCAATGGTTCCGGGAAATCCCAAACCCAGGTAAAAAGGGGGAAAAATTCCCCTCAATCCATTAAGGAAATCTTACCTGGTAAATATGAAAGTATTTCATATAGTAAGTACCTAGTAGTGAAGACCATTGATGGTGTATCATCATGGATCTTGGTATTTGAAGTAAATCGAAATAGTTGAAGTATGTCAATGTGATCCTCGCATCATCCCACAGCGAGATGGTAGCTTGATATTGAGATGACCGTCTGCGTGCGATATGCACATTCCTGGGGCTATATTTTTAATTACCAGTGGTGCTTTGCTTTGCTTTGTTTTTATCCATTTAACAAGGATGGTCAAGAACACCATAACCAGCCCCTATTTCAAGGGATGTGTACCTGGGCATGGGACAGTTTTGTCCAAAACAGGGGAATGGAATGGCTTGTTCCTTCCCTGTGGGGACACTCTCATTCTTCGTCCCTAAGCCTCCATCCGCTGCTTGGGTGGATAATTTTGGGCTTCCCCTTGACAGAAAGCCTTACACAGGCTTCGGGAAACATCCCTTTCTGCTCTAGAGGAATTTTACAGCTCACTCCAGGTTGGAAAACAAAGCAAAGAAGAATACGAATATAATAAAATGGTTTACATCTACTATCTTGTACTCTCTTTGGGAGTGGTTGCGGGTGGGTTGAGTACCCACAGCTATGGCTGGGTGCTGAAGTCGGAGACCCAACAGGGAAGCCGATAGGTTCCGCAGTCGGCTCCCTCCTAATGGAATTCGCCTTGCCGCGGTGGGGGGGCTTTGAGGTCCCAATGATCTGGTGAGCATATAGAAAGTACCTAGTAGTGATGTGTATCAATCATGGATCTTAATATTTTTAAGTACATTGGAAAATAGTTGAAGTATGTCAATATGATCCTCGCATCCCCCCACAGGGGGATGGTAGTTTGATAGTTGAGGTTTCATCACCAGACGAGAGTGACCATCTCATGCGAGATGCAACATTCCGGGGCTCAACTTTCATGTTTCACCTTACAAAACAATCAATCAGTGTAAGGGAGTTGTCTTTTCCCGAGACCTGATGAGGTTATTCTGAGGAGATACTGTTAGAGGAACTAAGAATTTTAATGTAGTGGCAGTAAACGTTTTAGGAAGAAAGTTGATGGTTTGGAACAGTCGACACCAGCTCTCCTTTTAACTTTTAACACCTAGTCCTTCCAGAATCATTTAATTTGGCATGGTACACCTCAAGGTAAACCCATATGTGCCCAACCCTATGCGGTTGCTTCCACTGCCAGGGTTATGGGCATGGAGCCAACTCTTGTCGTTTTAAAGAAAATGGACAACCAAGAGTATGTGAAAAGTGTGGTACCACAGGTCATCAAGGAGATGACAACTATCCAGGTCCAATATGCTGTTACCACTGCAAAGAAGGTCATGAAGCTTCATCAAAGAAATGTAAAAGGTACAAATTTGAAAAGAAGTATTGGTAAAAAGGAGCAAGGAAAAGATAGTTTTCCAGAGGAAAAAGCGACGTGCCTGTGTGCTATTTGCAACACCAGGTAGGTCCTTTGCTTCTGTTCTAGCCCATCCTCCTTCCCACCAACCCTTCCCCTCCAGTGCTTCTTACATCACACACTCTGTCACTTCCTTAAACCTCAGTCCCCAATTGCTGACACTGCCTCTGGTGAGTTGTTCCACCAAAAAGGGAGTAGGAGTGACGGGTCTATTGAGGAGACTCCTCCTCCCAAGAAAGGGTTTTTTGGGAGCCATCGTTTCAGGTTCCAGAGATTTCAACGGTGACAGCCCCAAGCTACCACCACATCCACAGGGGCCTCCTCTGCTAGGCAGAATACCCTGAAGCAAAGGCTGAGGTACGCCCTTTGCCCAGGCAAAGGAAACCTTAGCCCGTTAAAAGACTCATTTCAAGGGGGGGTCTTTGGAGCTGTCTGAAAAGGGGGCCAGGGGCCTCAATGGTGACAACTCCAGCTGCCACCACATCCACAGGGGCCTCCACTGCTAGACAGAATGCCCTGAAGCAAAGGCTCAGGTCCGTTCTTTGCCCAGGCAAAGAAATTCTGACCCCCGTCTAAAGGAAGCCTGTGGAAACTAATTTTCCCCAGGTAAACACCCTAAAAAGGTACTCCAGGATCCTGGAAGGGACAGCTTAAGGTTGTGGGCAAACTTTGACCACAGGTGCTGCCAAACACCTTCTGAAGAAAATAATCTAAAGAACTTGCTACCCTAATCCAATGGAACTGTCAGGGAATTCATGCAAAATAGGAAGAATTGCAACATTTGATAGCTTCATGTAATCCAGTTTGTGCCCAAGAGATTATGACCAGGAAAATTGTCCCATATTCCTGAGAGGATTCCAAGTTCAAGCCCATTATGGGACCTTTGAGAATGGCCTCATGGAGGAGCAACAGTATGGTACGTCAGGATATTCCCTTCCAGGGCCCTCCCCCTGCAGACAACAGTGCAGGTGAAGACTGTGGATAGGCTTGACACTTACACTTGCATCCATCACCTTCCTAAACATAATCCAGCATAAATGATTTGGAAAATCTACTTGAGCAGTTGCCTCATCCATCTATTCTTGCGAGATTTCAATGGTCGGCATCACCTCTTGGGAGACACTTTGTGCAACCCTTGAGGAAGGGCCTTGGGTCCTTGTTTTTTGGAGAGTAGATGCAGTTTTACTGAACTGTGACACTCCACATATTTCCAAAATTTAAACTGGGGCATTCCTCAAATATCGACTTGTCAGTAGGCAGTCAGTCAGTTGTACTTCACTTGGCAGGTTCTGAAAGATTCATGGAGCGACTACTTTCAATATTTTGCAGGAGGGTGATGGTATTCCAGTCAATGGAGTGCAAAGATGGGGACTTGAATATGCAGACTGGAATCTTTTTAGATCAAATGCAATTTGCAAGGATCTGTTAATGATTTTCCAGTGTGTTCAAGATGCTGTTAAACACTTTCCCCTCACAATTCACCTTGCAACAGAAGCTCCATTCCCAAAAAGTAGCGGGCGTAAACCGTCGACCTCCGGTACCATGATTGGGCTGAAAAGAAAGCAAACAAGCTGTCAGAGCAAGAAAAAGCTGCATTAAGGCAGTTGAAACGACGCCCAGCATTGTAACCTTTATCCATTACAGAAAGACTCCAGCCAAGGCCAGGCGCGTCCCCCTCGATTAACTCTGGGACCCCTTAGCATGGGATGGGAGAAGGTGCTTAAGATTGCTGGGAAAAAGCACATCGATATCACAACCTGCTCTGAAGATAGATGGCATAATCATCACAGACAAAATAGATGTTGCAAATGAGCTAGCTAAATCCATGGCAGAGATCTCCCCTGGAGCATCTTACACTGCTCGACTCTCCACTCTTTGGGGTGGACAGGAACGACACCCAGTGTCCTTCTTCAGTAGGACTGCAGCACAACTTCCATACAACTTTTTGCGGCTCTGCCATAAGACTGCTCCAGGAAGTGATGATATTCCCTACCCAAAAGATATTCCCTACCAGAGGCTCCCAGAACTTCCTGTTGGACTTATTCAATAGGATCTATAGGGAGGGCACAGTACCATCCACATGGAAAGAGGCTATAATTATTCCTGTTCATAAACCTGGCAAAGATGCTTCCATGCCAGGAAATTACAGACCAATTTCTCTTAACAGCTGCATCTGCAAGCTGATGGAGAAAATGGTAAATTTCAGGTTGACATGGCTGCTAGAAAAAAGGGGAAAAAGTATTGACCCCATATCAATATGGCTTTAGAAAATTGGGGATGAAACCCCAGATGCACTTGTTAGGATGGAAATGCTATACAGAATTCCTTCGCCGCGACGTCACATGATAGCAGTCCTTCTTTGGCCTTGAAAAGGCCTATGATACTACTTGGAAGCATGACATACTCTTGAAACTGTATGACTTGGTTTTAAAAGGAGCATTACCTACCTTCATACAAAGCTTCCTTACTAACAGGAAGTTTAGAGTTTGGGTGGGAAACAGTTTCTGTAACCTGAAAGATCAGCTGGAAGGGGGCCCACAAGGGAGTGTGTAAGATGTAGCAGACGGGACCGGTGACCTCACCTCGCTCTCCCCATCCTTCCTCCAGCTGTTCAGTCACTTCGGCACTGGGCAGTCACTACTTTACCGTGGAGAACCTAAGCCTAGGAGAGTTCATGTCCAATGCGTGGGTGGTAAGGTCGGCCTAGCCTCCCCCTCCGGAAGGTGACCTGACATGTGACCCACGTGTAACCACTTTTTGCCAGTGAAGGTCGTCAGTGGGTGTGTTCACATTGTTGTGAGCCCTACGTATGTTGACTACCATTACTGTACCCATTATATCTGGCGGTAGTGAGGGGCGCTGTGTCCTTCCGCTCGCAACACGATCACCCCCTCCAAAGAAGAAAATCCGCTCGACCGCTACAAACTGTCGAAGAAAAAAACACGTAAGTACACATTTGGGCCCCCCTTTCTTTTATTTTTTTCCCTTCCTTCTTCCCCCATAATATGTTTTAAAAGCTGTTGGTTTTTGTTGGGTAAAAGTGCTAAATGAAAGTAATGGCATGTTCTTACAATATTCTTTTGACCTCAATCGCACTCGATCGTGTGATCGAGTATGTGGTCTTTAAACATGAATATCATTCATTAGTTAAGTAGTTAATTAATTTCTCTCGTTTTTAGAGATTCGTTTCATCTGCAACGAATTTAGCGTGTTCGTGATTTTATCTTATCATGAATAATTTTCTTTTTATCTCATTCCTCCCTTGCCCAGCCCTGACCGCACTTTCTCTTTCGCTTGTGGTCGGTCATTTGGGGTCTTGACCTGCCTGACCTTTTCCTTTTTTCCGTTCAAACCCTAGGGAATTAACCATAGCTCGTTACAAATCTCAGTGGTGACACTTCTATTGCGCTAGAATGGAGCGTGTAATGCAATTTTATTAAATGTACTATATTGAATATAGCATAGGATCTCCCCTATCATAGTGCATAGGATTGCCATTATTACCCCGGGTTGCGTAATGGCAAATAGACTGGCTCTGACGTTTCGAAAAGTAAGTACGGTAAAACTGAAGTTATTCGTTTGATCAGCAACTTGAGTCTTTGGACCCCCGGTTTTTGTCCGTTAACTAATGTAGGATTAGGGTTTACGCTAGAATTATTTTTCTCTTTTTAATCGCACCCTTCTCACCCTCTTGAAGTTGCTAGCGTGTTTTGGGTAATACCCAGGTGATCATGTGATTCGTAAAAATCTGTAAGGAATGTCGCAAGTGCCAATCAGATACGCAGAAAAGTGCAGGGTTTTTTATAGATTTTCCCGGCTCGAGTCGCTTCAGTCAGTTACGGCATTTTGGGTATAGGATCCACCGTCAATGAAGTCTAACATGTACCTCGGCAGATTTTCTGACCCGAGAAGATTTGCTTGCTAAAAGTTGACGAATTTTTTTTCATGTCCCCCATTCATTCATGCATACATTCTGTCACATATCATTAATGTTGAACTCAAAGTGGTATTGAAATAATTTTATATAGCTAGCATTGCTAATTTACCTCAGTTTTTTTAATAGTGAACGTTTTAATATTTGGTTTTTTGATTCATTCTGTGTGAGGCCACTCTTGCTTTCCCTCTCATTCACGCTAGCTGTCACACACGCATACACACAAACATTCACCTCACTCATCCATGCAGGACAAAGACACTGAAACCTTTCATTAATAGGGTTGAGTTGCCGTCTTTGTGCCGGCGTAAAGATTTATGATGTATCTCTTTAGCCCGCAATTTTGTCAGTCGTGATGAGTGACTAATACATGATTACAATTCCATTTATTTCTTCTCTGTGTGACGACAGTGGTTCAAGTAATCCTTGCGGATTGCCATTGTTGTTTCCCTTATCTACTCTCATATCTATTAGAGACGTTGGTAGTTCAAGCCAGGTCCATACGGATCACTACTGTCGTCTCTCTCATCTATTTTCTTCTTTATCCTTGTGAAAATAAAACAAAAAACGAAAAAAGATGAAAATAAATAAAACGAAATGAAAAAACGCAAATTTTTATAGATAACTGGCAAGTGGTACTTAACCCCCTCTTCTCTTTTGCCCTTTCATTCCTCTTACTCTGGTCCTTACATGTATGATCTGGTTCCCCAACTAATATTGCAGTCGGACTGACGATAGCCGACCGGCCACCGAAGGAGGACCCTGCTGCAGAACCGGGCACCTTTGGATGCTGTGGGGAAAGGGCATCATCAGAAAATCGCCAAGGGGCCCGCGGACCAGGATGTCATCAGAGCAGGTGTTAAGCCCGTCCCAAGATGTAGTGGCGGGCGCTGCCTGCTGAGATGCCCATAAATCCGGCGAAAGGGCCAGGAACTCACCAGCGCAGGTACCAGTCGCCCTAGGATGCTGTGGATGGGCGACACCTGGTGACGCCCACAGATCCAGTCAACACCAGGAGTATGTTAGCGCAGGTATCAGCCGCCCCGAGATCCAAAGTGACTGAAACTGCTAGAGGAAGGATGGGGGATTTAGGTGAGGTCACTGGTCCTGTCTGCTACACCATACACTGCTAGGCCACCTACTCACACCTCGCCCTCAAGGCGCCTTTAATTTGCCTCAAAGGTGACCCAGGTCCTTCACAGCGTCATGGCTGATTTCTACATCCTCGAAATCTTCATCTGGATCTACTGTCGTCGGGCAGTGGGCGGCATCTCGGGGTGGCTGATGACCTGCGCTAACGAACTCCTGTAGTTAAACTGGATTTGGGGGCGTCCGCCGGGCATCGCCCATCCCAGCATCCTGGGGCGGTGACCTCACCTCACTCCCCCATCCTTCCTCCACTTTTTCAGTCACTTCGGCAGCTGGGACGGTCACTACTTATACCCGGGAGGACCTAAGCCTAGAAGAGTTCCATGACCAGCACCCCTACGAGGTAAGGTCGGCCTAGCCCTCCCCCTCTGGGCAGGCTGACCTGACACGAGAGCTGCCTTACCCCCAGACATAGTCTTGTGTTTTTCCCATGCTGTGTGTCACTCTTAGTAATAAGAGTCTGCCGTTATACCAGTATTACTACCCCTGCAAACCCAATGTAATTGGGTCTATACCTGTTTAGAGTGTCTTAAGTGTGACCCCGTTTGACATTATTATAAATGACATCATAAAGGTTTGTTCCCAAATGCTGTTCATGTAATCTGTATGTGGATGATTTACACTGTACTGCATAGGAGGAAGCTTACAGGATGTGCAAGGACACATACAGACTGCAATAAATCAGGTTGTACAGTGGGCAACTACCAGGGTTAAAAATTTTTTCCAAGCAAGACCATGGCTATACATTTCCACAAACGAGGAAAGTTCCATCCATCCCTCTATTTAGGAGCAACCCACTTTCAATTTGTCCAAGAGGGGGAAGTATTTGGGTCTAATTTTTGACTCAAGGCTTACATGGGTACCCCACATCAAATAGTTAAAGTGAAGGCTACAAAAGCCTTGGTATTTTGCGGGTTCTTTCACATTTTTCTTGGGTGCAGACCGCACTACGCTTTACCGAGTGCTTATTCATAGTAAGCTTGACTATGGGTATGAGGCTTATTCATCTGGAACTCCCACTGTTCTCCGGATGTTGGACTCGGTTCATAATGAAGCTCTCAGAACTGTATTGTGGCTTTCAGGTCTTCACCTGTGAGTCCCCGTATGCTGAGAGTGGGAACCACTACATTAACCTGATTTACTACACAAGACTACAAAGGATTTCAGGATCTCCTCATCCAGATTGGTTTTTTAACCCCTTGAGGATACCGATCCTATGGTAGGAGAATGAGGAATCTGTGGAAGATCTAATTTTTAAAACTCACTAAGGTTCTGGCTTTGGAATTCCCAATTCCCCCTTGAAATAATGAAATCGAGCTGGATTTGGAAAGGGGAGAGACCCGAAGCAGAAATCAGAGGATTTCTTCGTATTTCTAAGTACCAAAGGGTCAGAGAATAAACAGATTCAAGTCTGAAAATGGGGTGGGCTTGCAGCAGGGCGAAGAAGACTGCTCTGCAGTCTTTCTCTAGCGCTTGATCTTCACTGCAGATAAGTATAGCAGATAAACTTTTTC
>NW_023659008.1:0-22424 GCF_015228065.2 Penaeus monodon
ATGATTACTGTAATTATTACTGTTTATTATAATTTATTTTTGCATTATACTACCAGTACAAATAATAATAATGATAATATAACAATTAATAATACTAAGACAATATTATAACCACTCTCATTATTATTATTATACCTGTACTTAATTTTTATGATTGTTCTTATTAACAGTAGAATAGATTT
The DNA here is from genome assembly GCF_015228065.2 of Penaeus monodon. Taxonomy (NCBI): domain Eukaryota; kingdom Metazoa; phylum Arthropoda; class Malacostraca; order Decapoda; family Penaeidae; genus Penaeus; species Penaeus monodon. The sequence goes on from NW_023659008.1 coordinate 183, forward strand.
TTTGGCAATAATACTAATACTCAATACTAGTAATAAATAATAATATAGCGAATATGATAATAATAATAATAATAATAATAATACATAATGAATAATAATATAATAACAATATTAATAATATTTCAAATGTTTTGACATTCCCTTTATTCTCACTTTTATATCTTATTGTTATGATTAATACAAGTCTGGTAATTATTATCATTATTACCCTAATAATGTCCCGAAATCACCAAGAACTCTAAAAAAAACGTCCTTTTGGGAGTTTCCTCTCCAAAAGGCTATATTTCGCTAGATTTGGCCCTTTTTTTCCGACTTTTGGGATGTTTCATTATTCCTTTATTTGATATTATATATGGACAAGCCAATTCCCATTATGATCATCATCATTATCAGGATTATCATCATTATATATGTTATCAGTATTCATTATCATCATTTTATCATTATCACTCATCCTTATCATCGTTTATTGCAATATTATCATCATTATTGCATTGTTATCTTTATATTGCAATTATTGGAGTATAATATAAATTTTTACAATAATACTAAATGACCCAACATAATGATAGTAATACAATAATAATAACATAATAGCATTTTAAATAATTATTTATAATCATTATCTTATTATATCGGTTATTTTGCTTAATTATTACTGTTATAATAATTATTTTTTTTGCAATTATTACTACCGAGTACAATAATAATAATGATAATAAAACAGAATACTACTATACGATATTATAACCACTTGCTTATTATTATTATTATTATTATCTTATATTATTATTGTTTGTATTACAGTTAGAATAGATTTTTTGGGGTGCAAGAATCTAATAATTAAGAGAATATAGTCAGTAGTATAGTAATAACTAATATATAAATAATAATAATAATAAAATAATAAAAATGAAAATAATAATATAATAATTTGAAATGTTTCTCAAAATTCTCTTTATTCTCTCTTTTATCATCATTTATTGTTATGATGATACAATTCTTGTAATTATTATCATTATGACCTTATTGCCGAAATCACCAAATAAGTCGAAAAACGCTTTTTGGAGTATACTCTCATAAGGCTAATTTGCAGATTTTGCAGCTTTTTCGACTTTTGGGAATGTTTTTTCTTATCTTTTTTATATTATATTTTCTACACAATTTCCTGTTATTATCATCACCATTATCCGTGAATTATCATTATTATCACATTATTGCATCTTATCATCATTCTGCATTAATATCATCAATTATTGCAATTATTAATCATTATTATTGCAAATTATTGCAGGTTATAATGATATAATTTTGCACTATAACTAATAACAACAACAAATAATTAGAATAACAATATAACTACATAATGACGAATATTACAATAATTATCTATTCATTATTTTTACTTATATCGTTATTACAGTAATTATTACTGTTTAAAATTAATTTTTGCAATTATAACTACTATTAAAAATGATACTAATGATAATAATACAATACTAATATTATGCCGGAATATTATAATATAATAATAATTAATACTGATAATAATATGATATTAATAAATATAAAATATAATAATACTAATATATATAATAATAATATAATAGAAAATAACGATAATAATAATATTAATAATATTAATAATCATCAATTTATCAAAAGTCTCTTTATTCTCATTTTTTATCCGCATTATTGTCATGATTAATACGATTTTGGTAATTTTATCTTATTACCCATAGTGCTAATAATCATCAGAGAAATCGAAAAAACGCTTCATTTTGGAGTATACACTCCAAGAGGCTCTAATTTCGCTAGATTTCCGATTTTTCGCTTTTGGGAATTTTTCTTTTACCTTTTTTTATTATATATGGATGCAATTCCTGTTGTTATCATCATTATTATCATGATTATCATCATATTATCATTATCATCATCATTTCATCATTATTGCAATTATTATCATCATTATTGCAAGAATTATCATTCATTATTGCATTATTACATTATTATATGCATTATTACAATTATAATATATAATTTTGGCAACTATACTAATATAACACAATAATAGTAGAATAACAATATAACATATACCGACATTTTAAGATTATCTATGATTATTTTTATTAATTCGTTATTACAGTGATTTTGCTGTTTAATATTATTTTTTGCGCAATTAATACTACTAGTAAAAATGATATAATGATAATAATAACCATAATAATATTAATACGATATTATAATAATATAATAATAGATAGTTGATAATATAATGTAATAATAATAATAATAGTAATAATAATAATAATACTAATTAATATAATAATAATCTTGTATAATACATATAAAACACCAATATAACACAATAATAAATCATACTAACAATACTAATATAACAGTAATAGTAGTAATAATAATAATCATAATAATAATAATAATAATATAATCATATAATAATAATTATACTAGTATAGTACAAATAATAATATATTTATTGATAATATGAATAATCATCAAATGTTATCAAAATTCTCTTTATTCTCACTTTTAATCCTCATTATTGTCATGATTAATACGATTTTTGGACTTATTATCTTATTACCCTAATTTTTGCCAAATCATCAGAGAAATCGGAAAAAAAGATTGTTCATTTTGGAGTATACTCTCAAAGGCTATATTTTGCTAGATTTTGCCGCTTTTTTCGACTTATGGGATTATTTTTCTTTAACCTTTTTTTTTTTATTAAATGGAACGACAATTCCTGTTATATCATCTTTAATAATCATGATTATCATCATATTATCTTTCTTCATCATATGATCATCAATTATTCATCATTATTGCAATATTATCATCATATTGCAATTATTATCATCATGTATTTGCAATTAATATCATTATTATTGCAATTATTGCCAGTTATATATAGAATTTTTCAACTATACTAATAAAACAACAATACAATACTAAATAACAATACTATACTATAATAAACGATATTAATAATATTATCTATATCATTATTTTAATTATATCGTTTTACAGTATTATTATTGTTATAATAATTATTTTTTGGGGCAGAAAAAATTATACTACTAGTAAATTGATAATACTGGATCTATAACAATAATAATATTAATACGATATTCTGATATAATATAATAATGGTAATATATGATAATAATAACCATAATATAATAATAATACTAATAATATAATATAATCAATCTAAATAATAATAATAACAATACTAAATTAACAATAATAATAATGATAATATATAATAATAATAATATAATAATAATAATAATAATAAATAATAATAATAATAATAATAAATGATAATAGTAAATAATATAATAATAAGATAATTATTATAAAAAAAATCAATCATCAACTGTTATCAAAATTCTCTTTATTCTGACTTTTATCCTCATTATTGTCATGGTTAATACGATTTTTTGGTAATTATTTATCATTATTCCCTAATAATTTGCCAAAAAGAATCAGCAGAGAAATCAAAAACGTCATTTTGGAGTATACTTTCAAAAGGCAATATTTCGCTAGATTTTGCCGCTTTTTCGACTTTGGGACTTATTTTCTTTTACCTTTTTATTATATTGGAGACAATTTCCGGTTTTATCATCATTATTATCCATGTAATCATCATATTATCATATCATCTCATTATCATCATTATCATCATTATTGCAATTATTATCATCATTATTGCAATTCTTGCCATCATTTGTTGCAATTATTGGTCCATTATTATTGCAATTATGACGTTATAATATAAATTTTGCAACTATACTAACAACAACAACAATATGATATAAATCAATAAGAAATAATAATATAACGATATTCTAATAATTATCTATATCATTATTTTAATTAATATCGTTATTACAGTAATTATTACTGTATAATAAATTATTTTTGCAATTAATACTACTAGTAAAATTATAATAATGCTCATAATAACATAATAATATTAATAACGATATTCTAATAATAACAACAATATGATATAATTCTATGATTAATAATAATAATAATAATAATAAAAATAATATACTCCTCATACTAATACTATAATAATAATCATCATAGTAATAAACATCATCAATAATGGACCATATTGAAAATATTAATAGCTCATCTAAATGTTATCAAAATTCCTCCTTTTTCCTCACTTTTATCCTCATTATAGTCATTGATTTAATACGCTTTTCGTATTATTATCATTATTCCATAATATTGCCAGAATTCATCAGAGAAATCGAAAAAAAACGTCCCCCCCCCCCACCAAATTTTTTTTTTTTTTTTTTGAGTATACTCTACAAGGCTATATTTTCGCAAGATTTTGCCCGCTTTTTCGACATTTGGGAATTATTTTCTTTTACTTTTTTTTTATTATATATGGAGACCTTCCTATTATTAAATCTCAATTATTATCATGATTATCATCATATTATATTATCATCATCATTCTCATCATTAAATCCTCATTATTGCAATTATTATCATCACTATTGCAATTATTATCCTTATTGAATTAATTATTCATTATTATTGCCATTATTGCAGTTATATATATAATTTTGCACTACAATGATAATAAAAATAACATAATAATAACAATAATAACGATATTATAATCATTATCTATATCATTATTTTTAAATTAATATCTTATTACACGTTAATTATACTGTATATAATAATTATTTTTGCAATTATACTTACTAGTAAAAATGATAATAAGATATAATAACATAGTTATATTATAACGATATTACATAATAATAATAAATAATGATAATATAATGATAATAATAATAAAGTATAATAATAATAATATAATAATAATACTAATAATAATAATAATACTAACATTGAATATACTAACATGATAATAATAAATAAATAATAATAATAATACTGATAATAATAATAATTAATGATAAGCATTATAATTCATAATGATAATATTGATGTATAATAATCATCAAATGTTATCAAAATTCTCTTTATTCCAACTTTTTGATCCTCATTATTTTCATGATTAATACGATGTTTTGTGTATTATTTATCATTATTACCGCAATAATTGCCAAAATCAGCATAGAAATGAAAAAAAACTCATTTTTTGGAGTATCTCTCAAAAGGCTTATTTTCGCTAATTTTGCCGCTTTTTCGACTTTTGGGAATTATTTTCTGTTTTTCCTTTTTTTTTATTGTATATGGAGACAATTCTCTGTTATTATCAGCATTTATTATCATGATTATCATCATATTATCATTATCATCATATTATCATCATTATCATCATTATTGCAATTTATTCGTCAGTCATATTGCAATTATTATCATCCATTATTGCAATTTATCATATTATTGCAATTATTGCAGTTTATAAGTAAAATTTTGCAACATATAATAACAACAACATAATATAGAAATAACAATAATATCAATAATACGATATTATAAGATTATCTAATCATTATTTTATTCTATCAATTCAGTCATTGTTACTGTTCTATGAATTATTGGTCAATTATAACTACTCAGGAAAACAAAAAAAATTGAAATTTAAAATTTAAAATGAAAAAAAAAGGAATTTAAAAAATTAATAAACCATAATAATATTAATAAACGTTATAATAATAATAAATATAATAATGATATAATAATGATAGCATAATTAATAATAAGTAATAATAATAGTAATAATAATATTCATATAATAATATCTATAATAATATAAAATACAATAATAATAATAACAATAATAATGTAATACACATCTATAATAATAATAATAATAATAATAATCTAATAATAAGATAGAATAATAGTATTAATATTAATAAAATGATAATATTGATAATATTAATAATCATCAAATGTTCAAATTCTCTTTATCCTCATTTTTATCCTCATTATTGTCATGTTACTACAGATATTTGGTAATTATTATCTTAATTACCCTAATAATTGCAAAATCATCAGAGAATCGAAAAAACTCATTTTTGGCATGTTCTCTCAAAGGCTATAAATTTCGCTAGATTTTGCCCCTTTTTCGACTTTTGGGAATTATTTTCTTTTACCTTTTTTTTATATATGGAGACAATTCCTGTTATTTATCATATTTATTATCAATAATTATCATCAATATTATCATTATCATCTTCATTACTGCACGTTATTTCATCATTATTGGAATTAATATCATATTATTGCAATTATTATCATTATTATAGCAATTATTGGCAGTTATAATAATAATTTTGCAACTATCTAATAACAACACAATAATAATAGAAATAACAATAATAATATAATAATACGATATTATAGGAAATTATCTATATTAATTCCTTTTAATTAATATCGTTATTAACAGTATTAGGTACTGTTATATCGTTTATTTTGCAATTATACTACTATAAAAGTGATAATATGAATAATTAACAATATAATAATATTAAATAGGGCGGATTATTATAAAATAATAATCATTAATGATAATAATAATAATAATGATAAATATAATAATAATAATCGTCATGATAATAATATACTAATAATAATAATATTAATAAATAATAATAATAATAATAACAATAATAATATAACAATAATAGTCATAAATAATACTAATAATAATAATAATAATCATAATACATAATCATAATAATAATAATAATAGTAGTCATAATATAATAATGATATATTGATAATTTAATAATCATCAAATGTGGGGGGGGGTCCAAAATTCTCAGTCTCTTTATTTCTCATTTTATCCTCATTTTGTCATGAGGTATACGATTTCTGTAATTATTATCATTATTACCCTATAATTGCCAAAATCTTAGATAAATCGAAAAACGTCATTTTTGGAGTATACTCTCAAAAGGCTATATTTCGCTAGATTTTTTCCGCTTTTTTTCGACTTTTGGGAATTATTTTTCTTTTACCTTTTTTATTATATATGTAGACAATTCCTGTTATTATCATCATTATTATCGTGATTATTCACAATATTATCATTATCTCATCATTATCATCATTACATTGATTATGCAATTATTATCATCATTATTTGCAATTATTATCATCATTATTTGCAATTATTATCATTATTATGCAATTATTGCATTTATAATATATAATTTTGCAACTATAACTATAACAACAACAATATAATAAAATATATAAATAATAACAATAATTACGGATATTATAATAATTATCTATAGCATTATTTTAATTAATATCATTATTACAGTAATTATTACTGTTATAATAATTAATTTTCCAATTATCTACTAGTAAAAATGATAATAATGATAATAATAAACAATCATAGTAATAATATATAATTGGATAATATAATAACTATAATAATACTACAATACTTAAATAATAAATAATTATGATATAATAATATAATAAATAATAATAATAATATAATATAATAATAATAATACTGATACTATATGATTAATATTAATAATCCATCACATGTTATCAAAATTCTTATTCTTCTTTATTCTCACTTTAATCCTCATTATTGTCAATGATTAATACGATTAGTAAATTATTATAATTATTACCCTAGATTGTCAAAGATCATCATAAGAAATCGAAAAAACGTCATTTTTGGAGTTTACTCTCAAAGCCTATTCATTTGCTAGATTTTGCCGCTTTTTTCGACTTTTGGGAATTATTTTCTTTTCCTTTTTTATTATATAGGGAGAACAATTCCTGTTATTATCATCATTATTAATCATTCTGATTATCAATCATATTATCCTTATCATCATTATTGCAATTATTATCATCATATTGTCCAATTATTATCTATCATGTGTTTGCAATTATTATCATTATTATTCCAAATTATGCTTTATAATATAATAATTTTTGCAATATACTAATAACAACAACATAATAATATAAATAACAATATCATATCAACTAATAACGTATTATATATAATTGATCTATATCATGATTTTAATTAATATCGTTATTACAGTAATTATTACTGTTATAATAATTAGTTTTTCCAATTATACTACCAAGTAAAAATGATAATAATGATAATAATAACAATAATATATTAATAACGATATTATAATAATAATATAATAATATAATATGATAATAATAAATGGTAAAATAATAATAATAATCATGATAATAGTCATAAGAATCCTAATAATAATTAAATACTAATAATAAAAATAATAATAATGATAATATTGATAATATTAATACTCATCACTCTAATTTAATCAAAATTCCATTCTCTTTATTCTCACTTTTAATCCTCATTATTGTCATGAATAATACGAGTATGTAATATTTATCATTATTACCTAATAATTGCCGACTCATCAATAGAAATCGAAAAAAACGTCGTTTTTCACGAGACTCTCTCAAAGGCTCTATTTCGCTATGATTTTGCCGCTTTTTCGACTTTTGGGAATTATGTTCTTTTACTTTTTTTGTTATGTATGGAGACAATTCTGTTATTTCATCATTATTATCATGATGATCATCAATATTATCATATCCTCATTATTGGCAGATTATTAATCATCATTATTGCAATTTATTCTCATCAGTATTTGGCAAAATTATTATCATTATTATATCAATTATTGCAGTTATAAACATATAATTTATTTGCACTATACTAATAACAACAACATATATAGAAATAACAATAATAATAACAATAATAACGATATTGTAATAATATCTATATCCGTTTTTGAATTAATGGTCGGTTCTTCACAGTAGATTATTACTGTTATAATCAAATTAATTTTTTGCAATAATCTACTAGTAAAAATGATCATAATGATAATACTAACAATCACTATATTACTGACGATATAAGAAGAGTAATACTAATAAATGATCATATAATGATCAAATAATAATAATAATAATAATAAAATAATAATAAGAATAATAATAATAACATAATATAAAACAATAATCACAATAAATAGATAATACAAATAATAATAAATACTAATAATAATAATAATAATAATAATAATAATAGTGAATCAATATTATTAATAATATGCATGTAATCTTTGACGTAATATTAATAATCATCAATGTTATTAAAATTCTCTTGATTCTCACTTTATATCCTCATTATTGCAATGATTAATACGATTTTGGTAATGTATTACATTATTACCCTAATAATTTCCCCAAATCATCAGAGAATCGAAAAACACGGGTCATTTTGGAGTAGCCTCTCAAAAGGCTATATTTCGCTAGATTTACAACTTTTTTCGACTTTTGGGAATTATTCTCTTTTACCCTTTTTTTTTTATTAATATAGGAGACAGACTCCTGTTATTATAATCATTATTAGTCATGAGTATCATCAATATTATCATTATCATCCAATCATTTATCATCATTATCATCATTATTGAAATTATTATCATCATTATTGCAATTATTTATCGATCATTATTGTCAATTATTATCATTATTATTGCGATTATTGCGTTATAGTATATATTTTGCAACTATACTAAAAACAACAACAATAATAATAGAAATAAAACAATATATTAACACTATAACGATATTATAATAATATCTATATCATCATTTTATTAATATAGTTTTTACAAAGTAATTATTACTCGTATAAATATTTTTGCAATTATACTACTAGTAAAATGATAATAATGATAATAAATAATAAACAATAATAATGATATAACGATATGAATAATAATATAATGATAGTAGATGGATAATAATAAGTAATAATAATAAGTATAATAATAATATAATAATTATAACTAATAATAATCACATAATAATAGATAATAATAATAAATCCTAATATTATATTAATAATAATAGTATATAATAATCAATCATGATAATATGTATAATATAATAATCATCAAATGTTAATCAAAATTCTCTTTTATTCTCCTCTTATCCTCATTTTTGTCATGATTATACGATTTTGGTAATTATTTTCACTTATTACCCAATAATTGCCAAAATCATCAGAAAACTCGAAAACACATCATTTTGGAGTATAACTCTCAAAAGGCTATATTTCGCTAGATTTTACCACTCTTTCGACTTTTGGGAATTATTTTCTTATTACCTTTTTTTAATTTATATGTTTGACAATTCCTCTTATTATCATCGTTATTATCATGATTATCATCAATATTTCATTATCATCATCATTTCATCATGATTAGCAATTATTATCATCATTATTGCAATTATTATCATCACATTATTGCAATTATTATCATATATTATTGCAATTATTGGAGTTATATATAAATTTGCAACTATATAATAACAACACAATAATAAGACAAATTAAATTTAATATACAATAATAACGGATATTATAATATTATCTATATCATTTTTTAATTATATCGTTATTACAGTAATTATTACTGTTATAAAATATTTTTGCAATTATCCTATTATAAAATGATAATACTGTAATAATAACAATGATAATATTAATAAGATATTATAATAATAATATAATGATAAATATTAATTGATAATAATAATAATATAATATAATAATAATATAATAGAATAAAAAAATAATAGTAATCATCATTATAATACTGTATAATTTGATATATTAATGCTCATCAATTTATCAAAATTCTCTTTATTCTCCTTTTATCCTCATATGTCATGATTAATACATGTTGTAATTATTTCATTATTACCCTAATAATTGCCAATCATCAGAGAAATCGAAAAACGTCTTTTGGAGTATACTTCTCAAAAGGCTATATTTCGCTTAGATTTTGCCGCTTTTTCTAAGACTTTTGTAATTTATTTTCTTTCTACCTTTTTATTATATATTGAGACAATTCCTATTATTATGCTCATTATTATCCTGATTATCCATCAATAATTATCATTGATCATCATCATTCTGCCTCATTAATTGCAATTTTATCACACTATTCAATTATATCATCTTATTGCAATTCTTATCATATTAATTTCAAATTATTGCAGTTATAATACTACATTTTGCAACTATACTAATAGCAACACCGATAATCATGAAATAACAGAATATTGCAATAATAACGCTATATCATAAGAATTTATCTATTCATTGAATTTAATTAATCTCGTTATTACAGTAATTATTAGTTATAATAATTATTTTTAGCAATTATACTACTCTAGTAAAATGATAATACATGTAATAATAACAATAAAATAATATTAATAACGATTATTCTAGTAATAATATATAATGATAATAATATAATAATAATATCATAATAATAATAATAAATAATAATAATACTAATAATAATAGCAATAGTAATCAATAATCATAATAGATAATAAAATATTGATAATATTCTAATCATGAATGTTATCAAAATTCTCTTTATTCTCGCTTTATATCCTCATTAATTGTCATGATTCATTACGATTTTGGGGAAAAAAATTATTATCCATTATTACCTAATGATGCCAGAATCACCATCAGAGAAATCGAAAAAACGTCATTTTGGAGTAATACTCTCAAACAGCTATATTTCGCTAGATTTTGGCCGCTTTTTCGACTTTTGGGATTATTTTTCTTTTAACCTTTTTTTTTAATTATATATGGAGATAATTCTGTTATTATCATCATTATTTATCATGAATTGTATCAATATTATCATTATCCTCATCATATCATCATTATCCATCATTATTGCCTTATTATCAGCATTATTGCAATTATTATCATCATTATTGTAATTATTAATCATCATTATTGGCAATTATTATCATTATTATTTTTCAATTATTGCAGTTTATAATATTTAAATTTTTGCAACTATACTAATAAAACAACAAATATAATAGAAATAACAATAATAATAACAATAATAACGATACTATAGTATTGTCTAGATCATTATTTTAATTAATATCGTTTTACAGTAATTATTACTGTTTAATACCTTATTTTTTCAATTATACTCTATAAATGATAATAATGATAATATAAAACAATATAATTTATAACGATATTATACCTAATAATATAATGATAATAATATATGAATAATAATAATAATAATAGTAATAATGATAAAATAATAATAATAATATAATAATAATAAGTCATCACTAATAATCTAAATACTAACCATATAATAATGAACACATAATAATACTAATCCTAATAATACCTAATCTTAATAATAATAATCATAATAATAATAATAATATAAATAAAATAAAAAACAATAATAATAATAATAATTAAAATAATAATAATAATAAAAATATAATAATAATAATAATAATTATAATATAAATTTATATTCATAATTTATAATTTAAAATTATTATATATTCCTATTATACAATTTTAAAACTATTATATTATTAAAACCTAAAATTCATAATTTTCACATTTTCCTTGAATTTTAAATTATCATTTTAAAAATATTTGGAAATTCCTTATTTCATATTTATATTTTCATAATTTTATTAATCAATCATCTATTATATCATAATTAAATAATATCTATTATTCATTATATCATATTATTCAATTATTTCATTATTATCATATATTTGAAATTATTTCATATTATATAATATTAATAATTATTGAATTAATATAATTATAATTAATATGAAATATATAAATACATATATAATTAATATAATTATATAAAATAATTAATAATAATACATTATTATAATTATTATTAATATAATTTATTAATATAATAAATAATAATATAATAATAATAAAATATAATAATAATATAATATAATATAATTAATAATCATAATTATAATTTTATAATTATTAATAATAATACTAATAATATAGCATAATATAATAAATTTGAATAATAATATTACTAATATCAAAATAAATCAAATATAAAAAATTACTTATTGATAACTTTAAAACTATTTATTTTCTAATTATACCATTTTTATTTATGAATTATTTCTTTATCCAATTTTAATATAATATAAATAATTCTATTTATATCTAAGTTATTATCAATATTTTATTATTTATTTGAATTATATTATTACATTATTTTTATTATATCAATTTATTATACAATTATATATTATCAATATTCATATTATCATTATCAGTTAATATACATTATAGATATATATCAATATTAATAATTATGAAATAACATAATATACATAATATATTTATATAATATAATTATATATATAAAATAATATTAATAATATATAATATAATAATAATAATAATAAAATAATAAATATAATATAATATAATAATATAATAATATAATTATATATAAAATATTTATACTTATAATATATAATATAATTAATATAATATATATTTCAATATTATCTTATATAATAATAAAATATGAAATATATTATTTCTTATATTTAATTATATTTCCATTATTTATTATCTTATTTATTTAATTATTTATAATTATATATTATAATCATTATAATATTTCTTATTCATTCTAATAATTTATAATTTTTCATTATATATCATTATTATGAATTATATTATAATAAATTTTTCAATTAATAATTAAAATATATTATTATAATATAATAAATAATATAATAATATAAATATAATAATAAAATAATAATAATAATGCATAATAATAATAACAATAGAATACATAACAATAATAGTAATACTAAATTAATGTATCTGATCTAATATAATATAATGATCATAATGTAGTAATATAATAATATAATTTTAATAATGAGAATAAGAAGTGATAATATTGATAATATTAATAATCATCAAATGTTATCACAAAATTCTCTTTATTCCTCCCTTTTTATCCTCATTATTGTCATGATTAATAAGTTTTGGTAATTATTATCATTTTACCTAATAATTGCCAAAAAATCATCAGTGAAATCGAAAATACGTTCATTTTGGAGTATACTCTCAACGGACATATTTTCGCTAAGATTTTTGCCGCTTTTTCGACTTTGGGATATTATTTTCTTTTACCCTTTTTTTTATAATATTGAGACAATTCCTGTTATTATCATCATTATTATCATGATTATCATTAATATTACCGATCATCATCATTATCATCATTATTGCGATTATTATCGTCATTAGTGCAATATTTCATCATTATTGCATTATTACGTATATTGCAATTATTGCATTATAATATATAATTTATGCAACTAATACTAATAACAACAACAATACAATAGAATAACAATAATATCCTAGCAATAATACGATAATTTATAATTATCTATATATTATTTTAATTAATTCGTTAGTAACAGTATTATTACTGTTATAATAATTATTTTTTGCAATTATACTAATAGTTAGAAATGATGATTAATGATAATCTTAACAATGGTAATATGTAATAACGATATTATAATATAATAATAATAATGATTATATAATGATAATAATAATCTATATAATATATAATAATAATATAATATTATATATAATATAATAATAATTAGATAACATAATATATAACAATAATAATAATTATCATACTATAATAATAATAATATATAATCATACTAAAATAATATTAATAATCGAAAATAATAGTAGTAATAATAATATAATATTGAATATTATGATAATATTATATCATCAAATGTTATCAAAATCTCTTTATTCTGACTTTTATCCTCATTAATTGTCATGATTATCGATTTTGGTAATTATTACATTATTAACCCTAATAATTGCCAAAAATCATAAGAGAAATCGAAAAAAACGTCATTATGGGTATACTCTCCAAAGGCTCTATTTTCGGCTAGGTTTGCCGTTTTTTTTTCGACTTTTGGGATTATTTTCTTTCCGTTTTTTTTATTTATATATGGAGACCCATTACTGTTATTCTCATCATTATTATCATTATTAGCATCACTAGTACTCATTACATCATCATTATCATCATTATCATCATTATTGCAATTATTATCATCATTATTGCAATTATTATCATCATTATTGCAATTATTATCATTATTTGCAATTATTGCAGTTATAATATTAATTTTGCCAGCTACTATGCTAATAACAACAACAATAATATAGAATAACAATATGATACAATAATAACGATATTATAATATGTCTATATCATTTTTGATAATTAATTCGTTATTACTTAATTATTACCTGTTATATAATTATTTTTGCAATTAATACATAGTACGTAAAAATGATAAATAATGATATAATAAAACTGATAATATTAATATAATCACAATAATAAATAATGCATGAATAAATAATAAACAATAATAAATAATAACATAATGATAATAATATAATAATAATAATATAATAATCATATCATATAATAATAATAATAATATGATATATTGATATATTAATACCCTCAATGTTATCAAAATTCCTCTTTTTCTCACTTTATCCTCCCTATTGTCATGATTAATACGTTTTGGTAATTTTATCATTTTACCCCTCATAATTGCGAAATCATCAGAGAAATAAAAAAAACGCCATTTTGAGTTACTCTCATAAGGCTGTATTTCGCTAGCATTTTGCCGCTTTTTCGACTTTGGAATATTTTTTACCTTTTTTTTATTTATATGAACAATTCCTGTTATTATCATCCTTATTATCATGATATCATCAATATTATCATTATCATCTATTATCATCATTATTGGCAATATTATCCAATTCATTTATTGCAATTATTATCATAAATTATTGCAATTATATCATTAGTATTGCAATATTGCAGTTATAATATATAATTTTGCAACTGCATAACTAGTAACACAACAATATAATAGAAAAACAATAATAATAACAATATAACATATTATAATTAATTATCTTATCCATTATTTTAATTAATAAATCGTATTACTGTAGTTATTACTGTTATAATAATTATGTTTGCAATTCGCACACTAGTAAAATGATCATAATTACATAAAACAATATAATATTAAGAACATATTATAATAATATAATAATAATGATAATAATATGATGATAATATTAATAATATGTACTATTAATAAGATAATAATATAATAATCATAATAGTAATAATAAAATAGAATAATAATCTAATATCCTATACTAATAATAAGTAATAATAATAATAATAATTAGAATATTGATAATATTAATAATCATCCAAATTTTCAAAATTCCTCTTTATTCTCACTTTTTCCTCCCCAAAAAAAATTTATTGTCATGATTCATACGATTTTGGTAATTATTTATCATTATTACCCTAATAATTGCCAAAATCATCAGAAAAATCGAAAAACGTCATTTTGGAGTATACGCTCAAAAGGCTATATTTCCTAGATTTTTGCCGCTTTTTTTTCGACTTTTTTGGGAATTATTTTCTTTTACTTTTTTTTTATATATATGGAGACAATTCCTGTATTATCATCATTATTATCATGATTATCATCAATAGTATCATTATCATCAATCATTTCATCATTAGTGCAATATTTATCATCATTATTGCGATTATTATCATCATTATTGCAATTATTGATCATTTTATGGCAATTATTGCAGTTTGTAATATTATTTTTGCAACTATACTAATCGAACACAAGAATAATATAATAACAATCATAATAAACAATAACGATTTATAATTAATTATCTTATCTTATTTTATTAGAGGAGTAGACCGCCCATTCTTGTTCCTGTGCTCAAAGTACCACCCATCACCTTCAGTCGCTGAATTCCCACCTTCTTTCCTTTGTCGTACTGCTTTTTCATCATAGACTTGACGTGCTTCCTTTGAGCTTTCCACACATCTGCTTGACGGGCGCTCTAGTAAACCGTGCCTTGTCAAATTTATGTTTTCATCAAACACGGCGTCCCTTGGTGACCAATCTGAGTTAGCATGCGGCCCTGTTAAGCATATACCGGGTTGCTCTCGCAGTCGTCCGGTGAATAGCCGAATGATCTGCCCGTAGCTCAGGAACAAATGGGCAGTTCGTGGGCGATCATTCACTAATGTGGTAAGAGCAGACTTCACCACACGATTTGTACGCTCCATCATTCCATTTGCTTGAGGATGTAGCGAATGGTGTAGTGGTTCGCGTGGCGTGTATTAATTTAGTGATTTCCTGAACATGTTCTTACACTGACTCCATTGTCGTCTGGATAACCCTAGGAGGCCGAAGAGGTGTTATCCAATGGTCCATAAGGCTCGGTGGGACATTGGGCAGCAGTAAGTTTCCTCAGCGGTATGATCTGCAAATACGTGAATGCTGTTCTATGATGGATTAATGAATGCCCTGCGGACTGATGCTGGCCCAAAGTCCATAATGTCCACGGACTCGTCCAATGGAAATCTAGCCAAGGTGTGGTCAGCCATGGACTTTCTGCCTGTCACCTCTAGTTGTTTGGCAAATTCTCATCACCCTCGCGTAATGTCTTACATCTTTCAGCACATGTTTGGCCATTAGAACATGACCTTAGCATTTTGAATTTCGATGGATACCTGAGTGGGGCTATGGAGGCATGTGCGATGCTTTTAATGGCCGGAGTTTCGGAGTTGACTTGTAACCACTAGTTGGTAAGTAACCCGATCTGGTAGGTGCTTCAACCGATAGAGAACACCTTCTTCAGCTCTAAAATCAGCAAGAGGAAAGAGTTTCTTTGTTTGGTACGTTTCCCCCTTGAGATAAATGTAAATCCTCTGCATCTGAGGATTCTGCTTCTGTTCTTCGCTAGGTTTTCAGGTGAGAGCTCTGTGATTGTCAGCTGATTAGGGGTCGTCATCCCTTTGCTGAGACAGGGGTCCTAATGCGATGCTGAGCATCATTGTGAAGCTCGAATTCCTTGGAGAAGTCAGCTTGCGTAAGACAGGAGCAAGATCAGCTTATCTTTCAAAGTTTCAAATGCGGTTTGTTGTTCAGTTCCCCAGGTTCCGAGCTTGATCTTTCTTCAGCAACAGATGTATGGAGATGCTAGGGTCGCATATCCAGGAACATGCTTCCTGAAGAATCCTGTTCCTACTAGGAAACGTCGAACTTCTCTACTGTTTCATGGTGTAGGTGTGCTGGAGATAGCCCAACACCTTATCATCTCTGTTTGGGGAGACTCCATCAGGTGGAAATCGTAAGCCGAGGAAGTCTATGGTTGTCGCAGCAAACTTGACACTTCTCTTACCATGTTAAGCTTTAGCACAACCAATGAGAGCAACTGTAAAGTCTCATCAAGGTGTTGGAGGTGCTGGTTTCAAGCTGTGCTGTAGATGATGACGTCATCTAGGTAGGCTAGGGGTATGCCGTCCCCGTACTGATGATCGGAGACATCAGTGTTCTCCGCTCTGGAATGTGGTTGGAGCTGTCGATAATCCAAAAGGAAGACGGCGAACTGGAAGAGTTGGTAGCCATCTGAAAATTCCGTCTTTGGCCTGTCGGATTCTTCTTCCACTTCCACACTCCTACGCAGCACGAGCAGTCTATGTTGTAAAGAGTTCTTTTGGTCCCAGTTCATCGATGAGTTCATTGATAAGTGGCATAGGATGTGTATCTTCCTTGGTCACTGCAAATTCAAGCCACGGTAGTCAACACAGAACCTGAGACCGTCCGCCTCTTCTTCAACTAGCACAACTGGGTCTCATCCAGGGGTGATGTTGACTCCTCAATGACCCCTGTACGAAAGCCTGGGGTCACTTGCCTCGAATGACCTTGCCGTGTGGAGTGAGTGCAATCTTCATTGTCCGGATACAAACGGCCTTTTCTTCTCCTGTATCGATTTGATGCTTATCCAGGGAGGTTAAACCGACCGCTTCTCACCACCATCAAAGAGCCCCCTTGTACCGACAAAGCAGTTCAGTCAGCTTCATGCGTGGGTTTCTTCAAGGTGTCCTAATCTGGCTGTCATTCTGACTGCATCCTGCTTCCATGGGTTTCGGAGGCGGCTTCGCAGGTGGCAATGGCAAGGGGTGGCGTAGCCTGATGCGTGTTCCACCTCCAACTCATCATCCTTATACCGAGTCCTCCACTCCCATACTGTCGATCAAGAAGCCATCCTCTT
This sequence comes from Penaeus monodon, assembly GCF_015228065.2. Classification (NCBI taxonomy): domain Eukaryota; kingdom Metazoa; phylum Arthropoda; class Malacostraca; order Decapoda; family Penaeidae; genus Penaeus; species Penaeus monodon. The sequence goes on from NW_023659008.1 coordinate 19,312, forward strand.
CCCCCCAAGTCGATACTGTTATACCATCTTCAGGTACAACTCGACGGGACAGGAGTTTGGCCTGACGACGACTTCCTCAGGCATTTCGGGCAGGTGTTTAGAATGTGTCATTGCTGTATGGCCTTTCTACCTGCTCAGCTGTTCCAAGGCTTGTTCCATTGTGGAGAACCATCCGTTTGGGCATTGGTGTTCACCACCCACACAAGCACCAACGATCCTTTACTTTGTGACGCATGGGTAGAGGTCCTTTTTGGCATGGTTGCATTACAAGGACATTCACCATCGGTTGGCCCACTCCGCGCGAAAGAGGACCCTTCTACAAAACACCACTGTGAGCTGCAATATTTAGCACGGTGTACAATATGCCTGCGGCAAACTGCCGGGGGATCTTGGTTAACTCTGGTGTCATCCTTCACTAAGAAATCGAGTAAAACGTCTTATTTGGAGTATACTCTCAAAAGGCTATATTTCGCTAGATTTTGCCGCTTTTTCGACTTTTGGGAATGTTTTTCAAAATTTTTTTTAATTTTAAGGGCCAATTCATGTTAATCAATATCATTTCACGATTATCATCTTATTATCGTTATCATACATTATCACATTTTTCACTCTTATCATATTATGCAAAATTTTTATCACATTATTGCAATTTTTATCATTATTTTGTAATTATTGGGGTTATGTATAATTTTTCAATAAAACTAATGACCACAACAATAATGATAGATAATAACAATGATATAACAATAATAAACGATTTTATAACAATTATTTATATCATATCTTAATTGGATCGTTATTACTGTAATTATTACGTTATTATAATCATTTTTGCAATTTTACTACCATTACAAATAATAAAAATGATAATAATAACAATAAAAATACTAATAACAATATTATAACCACTAGCATTATTATTATTATACCTAACTTATTATATTATTGTTATTATTACAGTTATAAATATTTTTTGGCAATAATACTAATAATTAAGATAATGAATAGAATAATAATAATAAAAATTAATAATAATAATAATAATATAATAAAATACAAAATAATAATAATATTATATTAAAATTCAAATGTTATCAAAATTCTCTTTATTCTCACTTTTATCATCATATATTATGATTAATATATTCATTTTTTATCATTATTACCCTAATAATTGCCGAAACACCAAAAATCGAGAAAAACGTCATTTTGGAGTATACTCTCAAAAGGCTACATTTTGCTAGATTTTGCCGCTTTTTCGACTTTTTGGAAGTTTTTTTTATACCTTTTTTATATTATAATGGACACAATTCCTGTTATTATCATCATCATTATCATGATTATCATCATTATTATCGTTATCATCATCATTATCATCATTCTCATCATATTATCATCATTATTGCAATTTTATCATCATTATTGCAATTGTTATCATTATTATTGCAATTATTGGGGTTATAGTATATATTTTTGCAATAATACTAATAACCACAAACAATAATGATAGTAATAACAATAATAATAACAATAATAACGATTTATAATAATATTTATACATTATCTTAATTAGTATCGTTATTACTGTAATTATTACTGTTATAATAATTATTTTTGCAATTATACTACCAATACAAATAATAATAATGATAATAATAACAAAAAATAATCTAATAACAATATAAAAACCACTAGCATTATTATTTTTTATACTTATACTTTTTATTATATTGTTATTATTACAGTTATATAGATTTTTTGGCAATATTACTGATAATTTGATAAAAGTAATAATGTAGTAATAATAATAATATAATAATAATAATAATAATAAAATAATAATAATAATAATATTAATAATAATATTAATAATAATAAAAATAATAAAATATTCAAATGTTTATCAAAATTCTCTTTATTCTCACTTTATCATCATTATTGTTATCATTAATACAATTCTGGGAATATTATCATTATTACCCTAATAATTGCCGAAATCACCAAAGAAATCGAAAAAAAACTTTATTTTGGAGTATCTCTCCTCGCTTTTTCGACTTTTGGGAATGCTTTTTTATACCTTTTTATAATATATATGGACAAAATTTCTGTGTTTATCATCATCATTATCATGATTATCATCATTATTATCGTTATCATCATCATTATCATCATTATCATCATCCTTATCATCAGTATTGCCCAATTTTTATCATCATTATTGCATTGTTATTATTATTTTGTAATTATTTGGGGTTATAGTATATATTTTTGCAATAATGCTATAACCACAACAATAATGTAGTAATTAACAATAATAATAACAATAAATAACGGTTTTATAATAATTATTTATATCATTATCTTAATTATATCGTTATTTCTGTGATTATTACTGTTATTATATCATTTTTGCAATTATACTACCATTACAAAAATAAAAATAAAAATAAAACAATAATAATACTAAAAAACAATATTATAACCCCTAGCATTATTATTATTATACTTAACTTATTATTATTTTTGTTATTATTGCAGTTATAATAGATTTTTTTTGGCAATAATACTAATAATTAAGATAATAGTAAAAGAAAAATAAATAATAATAATAATAATAATAAAATTAAAAATAATAAAATTAATAATAATAATAATATTAATAATATTCAAAAGTTATAAAAATTCTCTTTTTTCTCACTTTTATCATAAATTTTTGTTATGATTAATAAATTCTGGTAATTATTATCATTATTACCCTAATAATTGCCGAAATCACAAAAGAAATCGAAAAACGTCATTTTGGGTATACTCTCAAAAGGCTATATTTCGCTAGATTTTGCCGCTTTTTCGACTTATGGGAATGTTTTTCTAAAATTTTTTTATATTATATATGGACACAATTCCAGTTATTTTCATCATATTATCATGATTATCATCATTATTTTCGTTTTCATATCTTATCATCATTATCATCATTATCATCATATTATCATCATTATTGCAATTTTTATCATCATTTTGATTGTTACATTTTATTGCCAATTTGAATATAGTATATATTTTTGCCAAAATAATACCAACTAAAAAAACAATAATTAAAATATACAAAAATA
>NW_023659009.1:0-22423 GCF_015228065.2 Penaeus monodon
CATCTATCGCACAAACAGTATAACATTACTTCATATCTCACCTGCAATCATAAGATATGCGCTTCGTTATCTCCCATTCTCGTTTGCCAAGTAGGGATCACGAATCTTGGATATCCATTTATTATAGGGTTTGTAGAGATATATCTTACATGCTTACCAACGCCGCTAGGCATACATTTAATCGGTCTGAAAACGATCACCCATCGTTACAAGGGTATCACAAATATAATAAGCAATGTTAATCAATTTCTGCATAAAAACTTTAGAGTGTTAATAAACATATATACTTTAGTGTATGTTAATGTGTATACTATACACACACACACACACACACACACACACACACAACACACACACACATACATATACATACATACATACATATATACATATATATATACATAAAATATTATATAGAGTGTAAAAGGCTATGCACCTTAGTACAATGGCTTTCCAGGGCAGTGATACTTATTAACGGCGTGAGTCTTTATTACTAGAGTTGACACACAGTATGGGAACACACGGGTCTAAATGAGTAAAGCGGTATGCTGGGTCACGTGTCAGGTCAACCTGCCCGGAGGGGGAGGGCTAGGCCGACATTACCACGCTGGACGCAGACGACGAACTCTCTGAGCCCTAGGTCATCCTCGGTATAAGTAGTGACCGTTCCAGCTGCCGGATGTGATAGAAGCAGCTGGGGGAAGCATGGGCGGAGCGATTTGAGGTCCTGGTCCCGTCCCGCTACATTGCTCAATATATATATATATATATATTTATATATATGTATGTGTGTGTGTGTGTGAGTGTGCGTGCACATGTATATATATATATATAAAGTTATACACATACACACACACATATATATGTATTTTATATATATATAAAATTTTATATATTATATATATATATATATATATATATAATATATATGTGGGTGTGTGTGTGTGTGTATGTTAACACATACACACACAGAGGTGTGTGTGTGTGTGTGCTTCATTCTCTCCTCGGGTGAGGATTTAGTGCAAATATCATCGGTACAACAAATAATGGAGTTATTGCCCTCAAGTGGTATATCGCCTAGTTTTTCTATGCATTAGGATATTAAATAGCATGGGACTAAGTACGCCTCTCTGAGGTGTGTGCCGAGTCTTACAATATTGACATTGATACCATGGTCTTTGCCAACAAGTGTCCTAGGTGGCTTTAGCCGTTCCCACAGCCTTTTCTTCAGGTTTCTGATGAACTCTGCATCATTGACAATCACCCCCAAAGGGATTTGTACTGATGACAGAGATCTAGCTCAGTGTCATCTCTATGAAACCTTGGCAGAGGGATTGTCTTAGGGCTATGCGCCTTTTTTTTCAGTCGTGATTATCAAACCACACTCAGGAGCACTTCCGGAAAGTATATACAGAATCTCTTGCATTCTCTCCTTGGATGAGGCTTTAATGCAAATATCATCGGCATAGCAAATAATGGAGTCATTGCTCTCAAGTGGTATATCGTCTAATAATCTATGCATTAAGATATTAAATAGCACGGGACTAAGTATGCCTCCCTGAGGTGTATGCCGGGTTCAGGTACGTTTGTATGAGTACTCTCAATGCCCCTGAAGGAACCTGAGCCGATCGATTCGATAGATACATTTGAATCCATGTTAACAGTTTTTCCCTGAATACCAAAGCTCGCTAGTTGATCAAGGATAATTTCTCTGTTTGCAATATCAGAGGCAGATTGAAAATCAAGAAATACAGATTGCATGCCTGGGTTTGAATTTGTTAAGTACTCTGGAAAACAGTGCTGACTGCTACATTCTGGGAGAAATCCATACAGTCTTTGCACAGACGGGAGGTCAAGGAAAGGGGCCTGTATAAGTCAATATTGGTTTAGGTATAGGAATGATTAAGCTTTTAGTCCAGGAGCTTGGATGATTCCTTGCAATAGGCTGAGTCTATGCAGGTGTATAAGTGGGTTGCCTGGTACCTAAGCAATGAAGCGGAGGATGCAGTAAATAATGCCATCTTCGCCAGGGCGGATGCCTTCCCATTCAGAAGGGTATATTCAATTCCCACTCGGTTTATTTCGGCAAAGTCGAAGGGGTCAATAGCAGCACAGGCTACTACCATATTAAAATTTCCATCTATTTTCGACTTGTTGAGTTTATCTTTTATCCCTTGTGGAAGTGAGTTCAACTGAGAACTCCCGGCCCACTGCTCTCGCAGTATATTAGCCTATTCTTGTGGACTGTGAAGCTGCGGTGTTGTGAGAACTTTACCTGTCAGCCCATTAATTTTTTCTCCATAGTTAGCTACAGAAGTTTGTCTATTGATACAATGCAAGAATTGTTCCTAGTGTTTACTATGAATCTGAGTTTTTAATTCTCTGAATTCCTTGTTGGCTTTATGAAACTGCAGAAGATTATCTGACATCATAGTATCTTTATAACAGTTAGCAAGTTCCTGAACCCGTTTATGTTCCTTGGCCAGAATTGGGTCATTGATCCACCTCGGTGCATGATAGGCCTGGGACATCTTTTTCTTCGAGAGTTTTCGTGAACAGACACACGTGTTATAGCAGTCAGTGACAACTTTAATTAGATACTGAGAGAAATTTTCAACGGTTGTTATTTCATAGGTGTGATACCAGTCATAGACCCGGTGGGATAATTATCCTGATCCTAGGTGATTTAGGGGCTCAATCGCTGTCTACAGCATAGTCTGTTCGTATTGCAAAGTGGTCACAAACTAACTCTCATACCAGTGAAGTACAGACATTACCATGAAATAAATTTTAGCCAAATACGTAATCTAACCTGACACCTCCTAAATGAGTCGCTGCTACTGTGTCAATACTGTCAGTGATCTACTATTGATGAAATGCTTGAATTCTTCCCCATTACTATTACACTGGTTGTCTCCAATGCCTTTCATTAAAGTCGCCCATGCATAACGTGCCTTGGTTGTGAAAATTGGGGAGAGAAATTTAGAGTATCTAGCATATACATTATACAGTGAAAAATACCCAGAGGATGAAATTGAACATCAGTGTTACTTTCACATATATCAACAACCCAGTCATGGCTGTACTAGTATCTCGACAATGACAGTCACATTTAATTTTTTCCCATGTTCTGTCTCAGCGCCGTTTTTTCATTAATTAAGTTATTTTTTTTTTTCAGAGCTTTCATTTCCTTTAAAAGTTTAGGCACATTTGCATCGCCTTGGTCAGCTGGCGTGACGTCATTTCTGCCTCATGGTTGTCCGGGGGATTCCCCCGACAGGCCTGCGGTCATCCCTGCCTGCCACCCTCTGTGAAGATCAGCATCATCTTGTTCACCTTCTCCTTCAGTTGCGTTACCTTGTCGCGTAGCTCGGTGGCCTCTGAACCCCACTCGCCAATAGCCGCGGGAAATCTCTGTAGGTTGGTGACGTCACACAGGGCACGGTCGGGCTGCGGGTAGGGTTGGAAGGGCCGCGCTGGTCACTCGCGGTCGGTGCTGGGACCACAGTGGATGGAAGGGGAGGGGCCAGGCCAGGGAGGGCCGTGCACTCCCACTGCCAGGCTGTCACACCTGTCTTCCCACACCTAAAGCATGATGGGACAAAGGCTGGTACATCTGTAGTACTCTCTCGTCCTGCATCACTGCGAGGACACTCCCTAGCAGTATGTTATTCACCACATGCTGCACAGCGTGTCTTACCTTGTATTTATTTTTTCATATTTTTCTTGTTCATTTGGTTTGTCACATAGTTTGAAGGTAATAACTCCAAGTAATCCTCTAATAATGCCGTCAATATAGTTCTACGGTAAGGTGTCTCCTCGCACAAGGTCGAGGGTTGTTGCAAGGTCCTGTAGCCATTTCATTTTCTAACCATTTGTTAGTGCCTTCATGGAAGGCGAGGCGGACATAATTCTTCTTTGGTGCCAGTGGCGTCTTACCTGCACTGCAGGGCTTTCTTTTTTTCTTTGTTTTCGACTTCGCTAATGTGAAGCAGTCACTTCCTCCGTCAGCGTCGCCCACCTGGACGTCGGGATCACCTTCAGCACATGTCCGTTTGCATGACAATGGATTCAGTGGGTCTATCCACTGAACTACAGACTGAAGCTCCCTTTTCAGCCGCGGGAGGGTGGGACAGTTATCCACCGAATCCTCAGTGCTTACATTGCGGTTTCACCCCGGCTCGCTCGCCTTGTTTACAGGTGAAACATAGCGCTTGAGACAACGGGGCATTCAGCTCCAACGGTTACTATAACAGTACTTGGCATTCGGTAGAGGAATTATTATAAATTCCCTTACAAGCATGACTGTGATCACATCACATCACATGACAATGACTTGAGAGTTATAAGAGCACCGAAAATTTATGAACTCCTTATACGTGTATATGATACCAGAAATTCGTGTATAAGTTACGAGGGCACCGGGTGCACGGGTATCACACCTCTCCGTATGAGGTCATGGTGTGTGTGTGTGTGTGTGTGTGTGTGTGTGTGTGTGTGTGTGTGTGTGTGCGCGCGTGCGTGCGCCTGTGTGTGTGTGTGTGTGTGTGTGTGTGTGTGTGTGTGGTGTGTGTGTGTGTGTGTGTGGTGTGTGTGTGTGTGTGTGTGTGCGCGCGCGCGTGCGTGCGTGCATGCGCCTGTGTGTGTGTGTGTGTGTGTGTGTGTGTGTGTGTGTGTGTGTTGTCAAGGTGTATTTGTACTAATATTTTAGTAAAGGATGGACTTAATGGTTAATTGTCTGTAATTATGGTTATTACGAATAATTCTGACTATCTGTTAACATAAATGAAGTATAGTTCTTTTTCTTTCAGTTAATAACACAGATAGTAAAGGATGTAACCAGAGATAATTGAGTAAATTATACATTGAAAATATCATGTGTATTGAATTTAAATGGCTGTTGTGATTCATGAAAGGCTTGTTATCACAGAATCTGGGAAAACATTGTACTTAGGCCATAAAGCTCTTTAACATTATGACAAATCATTATTAGTATTTAGATTTTCCTAAGGAATTATTACTTCCTGTCGAGTTTACAACCGGCCGGCAGGCTGTTTTTGGTTGGCGGTAGGGATAGACATGTTTTGTGTAAAGCTCAGGATATTTAGTCGGTTATTGGCTCATTTTATGAGGTTTGGATGTTGTGTTTATGCTCAAGGTCATCTTGCATCATGTTTATATTGTGTATATCTTATCCATGTGTCAAGGTATTATGGTTATCAATATATATGAGATCCTAACATAATGAACGCCATTCAGAGATAAATTAAGAAAGGGAGCAAATAAATGAAAATGTGTGATATTGTTATTGAAAGTTTATTCTTAATTAACTTCAGTTATCAAAGAGCAAAACACACCCACACACACACACACACACCCCACACACACACATATATATTATATAAAATATATATATATATATATATATATATATACATATATGTATATATATTTATATATATGCAAACCTCTCACAGACGCTGGGCAATGATCGCTTATTCCCCCTGACACCAACATGCGCTGGCACCCAACACAGAGTTATCTTTTTACGTGTTGACATCAGTGCTAGCCAATCTTGAATCTCCCTCACTACTGGATGTGATGAGTTTAAGCTCTTTATTGCTTGTAAGGCACTGCGAGAGTCACAATATATCACAATAGAATGGTTCATAAGATCTCTAGTCATCTTAACTGCTGCAAGGATGGCATGTAACTCTGTAGTGAAGATCGTGGCTTTAGAGAAAGACTGCCAGATGCAGTCTTCCTTCTGCTCACTGCTGCAAAGCCCACACCATTTTCAGATTTCGAACCATCTGTATATATAGCATATGATCCTTTGTACTTAGAAATGTGCTGAAGAAATCTCTCTCTGACGTCTGCTTCAGATCTCTCCCCTTTCCCAATTATGACCAAATCCAGCTCGACTTGATTAGTCCAAGGGGGGAATTCCAACAGCCAGAACCTTAGTGAGACTTAAATTAAGCTCTTCCACAAGATTCCTCATTCTCCCACCATAGGATCGGCTATCCTCAAGGGGGTTGAAAACCAATCTGGATGTAGGAGATCCCGGAATCCTTTGTAGTATCATGTAGTAAATCAGGTTCATGTAGTCCCGGTGTAATGAAAGAGGTGGTTCTCCACTCTCAGCAAATACGGACTCCACAGGTGAAGATCTGAAAGCCCCAGTACAGATTCTGAGAGCTTCATTATGAACCGAGTCCAACATCCGGAGAACAGTGGGAATTGCAGATGAATAAGTTTCGCATCCATAGTCAAGCTTACTACAAATAAGCGCTCGGTAAAGCCGTAGAAGCGTTGTGCGGTCTGCACCCCAAGATGAATGTGAAAGAACCCACAAAATACTAAGTGCTTTTGTAGCCTTCACTTTTAACTGTTTGATGTGAGGCACCCATGTGAGTCTTGAGTCAAAATTAGACCCAAGTACTTCACCTCTTGGACAAATTGCAGTGGGTTTGCCCCTAAATAGAGGGAAGGATGGAACTTTCCTCGTTTGTGGAAATGTATAGCGATGGTCTTGGAGAAAATTTGAACCTATGATATGTTGCCCACTGTACAACCTGATTTATTGCAGTCTGCATGTGTCCTTTCACATCCTGTAAGCTTCCTCCTTTGCAGTACAGTGTAAAGTCATCCACATATAGAGTACATGAGACAGCACTTGGAACAACCTTTACGATATCATTTATAGAAATGGCAAACAGGGTCACACTTAAGACACTCCCTTGTGGGACCCCTTCCAGCTGATCTTCCAAGTTAGAGAAACTGTTCCTACCCGAACTCTAAACTTCCTGTCAGCAAAGAAGCTTTGTATGAAGGTAGATAATGCTCCTCTTAAGCCAATGTCATACAGCTTCATGAGTATGCCATGCTTCCAAGTAGTATCATAGAGCTTTTCAAGGTCAAAGAAGACTGCTATCATGTGACATCGCTGTGCGAAGGAATTCTGTATAGCAGTTTACTTCCTCACAAGTGCATCTGTGGTTGATCTCAATTTTCTAAAGCCATATTGATAAGGGGGTCAACACGTTTTCTTTTTCTAGCAGCCATGTCAACCTGAAGTTTACCAATTTCTCCATCAGCTTGCAGATGAAGCTGGTGAGGGAAATTGGTCTGTAATTTCCTGGTGTGGAAGCACCTTTGCCAGGTTTAGGAACAGGAATGATTATAGCTTCTCTCTATGTGAATGGCACTGTGCCCTCCCTATAGATCCTATTGAATAGGTCTAACATGAACTTCTGGGAGCTCTCTGGTAAGTGAGATATCATTTGGTATGGAATATCGTCACTTCCTGGGGCAGTCTTATGGCAGAGCTGCAATGCAGCTTTTCTTGCTCTGACAGCTTGTTGGCATTCATCAGACCACCATGGTACTGGAGGTCGACGGTAATGCCCGCTACTTTTCGGAATGGACGCTTCTACTGCAAGGTAAATTCGTGATGTGAAGTGATTAATAGCATCTTGAATACACTGGAAATCATTCACAGATCCTTGCAATACTGCAGTTGATCTAAAAAGATTCCAGTCCGCATGTTCAAGTCGCCATCTCTGCACCCCATTGACTGGAATACCATTCACCTCCTTAAAAATTACTGGAAAGTGGTCCATAACCTGAAAGTCTTCCATAACCTGCCAAGTGAAATTCAACTGTGAATCAGGTGAACCCAGTTGACAAGTCAATATTGGAGAATGTCCCAGTTTGAATTTGGAAATGTGTGGGAGTGTCACTATTCAGTAAAACTGCATCTACTCTTAAGAACAAGGACTCCAAGGCCCTTCCTCGAGGGTTGCACAAAGTGTCTCCCCAGAGGTGATGCCAACCACTGAAATCTCCCAAGAGTAGAAATTGATGTGGCAAACTGCCCATGTAGATCTTCCAAATCATTAATGTTCAGATTATGTGGAGGAAGGTAGATGGATGCAACAGTGTAAGGTCATGTCAAGCCTATTCTCACAGCCTTCACCTGCAGTGTTATCTGCAGGTGGATGACCTGGAAGGAAATATCTTGACGCACCATTACTGCTACTCCTCCATGAGGTCCATTGTCAAAGGTCTCCTAATGGGCTTGAACTTGGAATCCTCTCAGGGAAATGGTACAATTTTCCCTGGTCATAATCTCTTGTAGGCATACACAAACTGGATTACATGATACTATCAGATGTTGCAGTTCTTCCCATTTTGCATGAATTCCCTTACAGTTCCATTGGATTAGGGTATATTCATAAGGTGTTTGGCAGCACTTGTGTCAAGGTTTGCCCCACACCTTTAGGTTGTCCCTTTCCAGGATCCTGGGAGTACCTTTTTAATGGTTGGAAACTAGTTCCACAGGTTTCCCTTGGACAAAATCAAAATTTCTTTGCCTGGGCAAAGAATGGACCTGAGCCTTTGCTTCAGGGGCATTCTGTCTAGCAGCGGAGGCCCCTTTGGATGTTGTGGCAGCTGGATTCTTTGCCTGGGCAAAGGGCGTGCCCGAGCCTTTACTTCAGGGGCATTCTGCCTAGCATCAGAGGCCCCTGTGGATGTGGTGGCAGCTGGAGCTGTCACCGTTGAGACCTCTGGAGCCTTAAATGATGGCTCCAAAGACCTTACTTTGGGAGGAAGGAGTCTCCTCAATAGACCCCTCACTCCAACTCCGTTTCTGGTGGAACAACTCACCAGAGGCAATGTCAGCAATTTGGGACTGAGGTTTAAAGGAAGTGGCAGAGTGTGTGTTGTAAGAAGCATTGGAGGGCAAGGGTTGGTGGGAAGGAGGATAGGCTAGAACCAAAACAAAGGACCTACCTGGCTGTGCAAACAGCAGACGGGCACGCCGCTTTCTCCTTGTTCCTTATTACCAATACTTCCTTTTCAAATTTGTACCTTTTACAATGCTTTGAAGAAGCTTCATGAGATTCTTTGCAGCATATTGGACCTGGACAGTTGTCATCTCCTTGATGACCTGTTGTACCACACTTTACACATACTCTTGGTTGTCCATTTTCTTTTAAATGGCAAGAGTTGGCTCCATGCCCATAACCCTGGCTGTGGAAGCACCGCATAGGGTTGGGCACATATGGCTTTACCTTATGGTGGTACCATGCTAACTTAACTGATTCTGGAAGGACTAACATGTTAAAAGTTAGAAGAAAAGTTGGTGTCGACTGTTCCAAACCAACATTTGTCTTAAAACATTTTACTGCCACTACTTTAAAATTCTCTAGTTCCTCTAACAGTTTCTCCTCAGAATACCTCATCAGGTCTCAGGAAAAGGCAATTCCCTTACACTGATTGAGGGTTTTGTGAGGAGAACATGAAACTTGAGCCCCAGGGATGTTGCATATCGCACACAGATGGTCACTCTCATCTGGTGACAAAACCCCAACTATCAGGCTACCATCTCGCTGTGGGGTGATGCGGGGATCACGTTGACATACTTAAAAATTTTTTCGATGTACTTCAAAAATATCAAGATCCATGATTGATACACCATCAATGGTCTTCACTACTAGGTACTTACTATATGAAATGCTTTCATATTTACCAGGTAAGATTTTCTTAGTGGATTGAGGAGGACTTTTCCCCTTCTTACCTGGTTTGGGAGCCCGGGAACCAATACGATTCCTATTCTTGCCCTTTGGAATCTGGAAAGGTTCCAGAGTGACGTGTGATGTTCCAGAGGGAATGGTCAGGGGATTGCGTAGGTCGTCAGGGAGAGAGCTAGATCTTTGTAAGTTTGTAGTACTCATACAAATTAGAATTCTTTATTTCCTCACTCCCCCACCCACCATGGAGTCCAACAAGGGGAAGCTATAGTTGGGGCTCAAAATCTCCCAACAGCCACAGAGGTAATGAGGAAATATATGCAGCCACTATTACAGTACTAATGGCAGTCGTGGGACCTATGCACTACCGACTGAATAGTGCCTGCTTGACCTAGCCGTATTTCACCAGGCAATTGACTTGACCGGGCCTTCATCAAGCCACCCGCCTAACCAGAATAAAGGACAAAAGAGATGTGTTGCTAGCTGCAGGGCGCAGCGTGCAGCATCACTCAACCTACAGAACCCCTGTCTCCTGGTAATACGGGATGCCATGCACAGCAAACATGGGAGAGTTCTCCCTGGTCCAAGATGGAATGAACCAGGGGTGGGTGCACCATCCCCTCTCATAGGCCTTGGTGCACCAGGAAGCCAATTTGTCTCATCCCTCACTGGTGACCCCTCCAGTATAGGTATCCCTCTGGTCCGGCTCACCAGATCATTGGGACCTCAAGCCCCCCCACCGTGGCAAGGCGGCTTCCATTAGGGGGGTATCCTATCTGAGTCTCTGGAATCACGTGATGCATTAGCAGTGAGGCAAGCCATTGGCCTAGAGGTCTCCTGGACCAAGACTAAGATTCAGGGCTTTGGGGACCTGTTAGGGGAACTCATCAGTAATCCTTTTTGCGGTGAGGAAAGACAGTTTTGCATACCTTGGTAGCATAGTCATACTCTGGGCTTTCAGACCAAGAATTTAGTAGAGAGATTGGTGTGGCACGGAGCTAGAACTGATAAAAAGAATATTTGGAGATGCGGTACCTAGCGAAGGACCAAGCACATGTCTTAAAGGCAAAAAACTCCCAAATTTTTTTGCTTAAAAGCGAAACCGGAGTATGAGGTCTTGGGTCTTGTTTGATCCCTTCTCAACTGTTTTTGCCGGATTTTGGGAGTACAATTGGAGGACCAGTGTCCAACCGACAGCTACACTGTGAACTGGCAGGGACCTATTATTTGCATAATCCGGGATCGCCAACCGGGCTATATGGAACCTGCTCATTTCCCTATGGTGACCTCCCAAATCGGGTTTATCTTTTGCGAGACAGTCCTGGTGGAAGAGGTTGTGGACGACCTGGGAAAGTACAATTTGGGCCTGCCTGGGGGGACACGCCTGAGGGCCCTTTCATGGTTTTAAAGCAAAGGGTGGAAGTGGCCTGACCCCCCGCCTGTTTAACCCTTGAAGAGATATATATATATATATTATATATAATATATATATATATTTTTTATATATATATGGTGGTGTGGTGGGGGTTGTTGTGTGTGTGTTTCTTAGTATAGGTATATATATATACATATACATATATATTTAAATATACAATAAAAAATGAAAAAAATATATAATAAAAAATATATGTATGCATTACATTTAGTATACACTAAAAAATAATACAAAACATACAATTTTAATATATATAATATATTATAATATATATATATATATATATATATATATATAATATATATTAACATACATAAATTGCATTTTATATATATATATAATAAAAATGCATATGATGTATTTTATATATAATATATATAATTAATATATATATATATTATATATAATATATATATATATATTATATAATAAAGCTTTATGATGTAGTTTTAAATATATTAATATATAATTTATATATATATAATTATATATATAATATATATATTGTATGTTGTATGATTTTTAGGTATAATAAATGTTCTAAATATGGTTATATATATATTTTTAATCTATTATTTATTTTTTGGGGATTTATAATATTTTATTGTAATTATATACATATACTATAGACCCCAACACACACACACACACACACACCACACACACATATATAATTATATATATATATATATAAAATTATATATTTATATATATATCATTTTAAAGGGGTTTTAACACGGCGGGGGCTTCAGGGGCCACTTCCCCCCTTTTGCTTAAAGCCTGAAGGCCCTCAGGGCGTGTCCCGGGCAGGCCCAAGTTGTGACTTTAGGTCGTCCTACAAGCCTTTTCCACCCAGGACTGTCTCGCAAAGAGTAACCTGTGAGCAGGGCACCCATAGGAAAATGAGACAGGTGTCCAATAGCCGGGGCGCCCGGATACAAGAAATAGGCCCCATCCCCAGTCTCACAGTGTAGTGTGGGTTGGCACGTGGTCCTGCCAATTGTACCCCAAGTCCGGCAAGAGACTAGTTAGAGAAGCATCAAGACAGACTCCAAGACACTGATAGCATCCGGGTTTTCGTTTCCCCATAGAGAAAAATTGGCAGTTTATGCCTTAAAGACATGTAGTTTGGTCCTTCTGCATTACCACATTCCAAAATATTGTTGAGAGTTCTAGCTCCTGCTGCCACACCAATCTCTCTACTAACTTCTTGGTCTAAAACCCCCAGAGTTAAAGACATGTAAAAAAGGATGCAAAGCTGTTTTTCCTCCCCGCAAACTGGATCTACTAAAGAGTTCCCCAACGGTCCCCAAACCCCTGAATCTTATCTTGGTCCAGGAGACCTTAGGGCCAAGGTTTCCCACGGCTAAGCCCGTGATTCCAGAGACTAGATAGGATACCCCCTAATGGAACCCGCCTTGCCACGGGGGGGGGCTTGAGGCCCCCAATGTCTGGTGACCCGGGACCAGAGGGATACCTATACTGGAGGGGTCCCCATGAGGGATGAGAAAAAATGGCTTCCTGGTGCACCAAGGCCCTATGGAGGGGATGGGCACCCCACCCCGGTTTCATTTCCATCTGGACCGGGGAGAATCTCCATGTTTGCTGGCAGGGCATCCCGTATTACCAGGAGACAGGGGTTTGTAGGTTGAGTGATGCTGCACGCTGCGCCTGCAGCTAGCAACACATCTCTTTTGCCCTTTATTCGGTTTGGGCGGGGGGTTGATGAAGGCCCTAAGTCAATTCCCGGGTGAAATACGGCTAGGTCAAGCAGGCACTATTCAGCGGTAGGCATAGGCCCCACGACTCCCATTAGACTTAATAGTGGTGCTATATTTCCCCTCTTCCCTTGTGGCTGTGGGGATTTTTGACCCCAACTATAGCTTCCCTTTTTGGATCCATGGTGGGGGGGGGGAGTGAGGAAATAAAAGAATTTAAATTTTTGTATGAGTACAAAAATTACAAAGATCTGCTCTCTCCCTGACGCCCTACAACCCCCTGACCTTTCCCCTCTGGAACATCACACGTCACCGGGAACCTTTCAGATTCCCAAAAGGGAAGAATAGGAACGTTTTGGTTTCCCCGGGCTCCCAAACCAGGAAAAAGGGGAAAAGTCCTCCTAAAACCAAAAAAAAATTTTCCCTGGAAATTAAAAAGCTTTTCATATAGTAAGTACCTAGTGTGAAGACCATTGAGGTTTTGTATAAATCATGGATCTTATTTTTTTGAAGTACATCGAAAAAAAATTTTTAAGTATTAAAACGTATCCCCGCATACCCCACAGCGAGATGGTACCCTGATATTTGGGGGTTTTTGTCACCAGATAGAGTGCCATCTGTGTGCGATATGCAAATCCCTGGGGCTAATTTTCATTTTTCCCCTCAAAAACCCCCAAATCAGTGAAAGGGGGAATTTCCTTTTCCTAAACCGATAGGTATTCTAAAGGGGGGAAAACTGTTGAGGAAAGAGAATTTTTAAAAAGTAGTGGCAGTAAAATTTTTTAAGACAAATTTGGTTTGGAACAGTCGACCCCAAACTTTCTTCTAATTTTTTTAACTGTTAGCCCTTCCCAGAATCAGTTAGTTAGCAGGGTCCCACCAAAGGAAAAAAGCCATAGTGCCCAACCCTATCCCCGGGTCTTCCACACCAGGGTTTGGGCTGGAGCCAACCCTTTCCCTTTAAAAAAGGAAAAGGACAACCAAGAGTATGTTAAAGTGGGTTTTCAAAGGTCATCAAGGAGATGACAATGTCCAGGGGCCAATATGCTGCAAAGAATTCATGAAGTTCTTCAAAGCATTGTAAAAGGTACAAATTTTAAAAAGGGGGTTTGGAAAAAGGAACAAAAGGGGAAAGGGCGTGCCCGTCTGCTGGTTTTTCCCCGCCAGGGAGGGCCTTTGTTTTTTGGTTCTGCCACCCCCTTCCCCCCAACCCTTCCCCAAAGGGTTTTTACAACAACACTCTGATTCTTTAAACCCCCCAGTCCCAAATTTCTGACATTTCCTCTGGGGGTTTTTCCCCCAGAACGGATTGGGGTGAGGGGTCTATTGAGGAGACTCCTCCTCCCAAAATAAGGTCTGTTGGAACCATCATTTAAGGCTCCAAAGACCTCAACGGTGACAGCTCCAGCTGCACCACACCACAGGGGCCCTGATTAGGCAGATGCCCCGAAGTAAAGGTCGGCACGCCCTTTGCCCAGGCAAAGAAATCCGCTGCCACAACATCAAAGGGGCCTCCCCTGCTAGACAGAAGCCCCTGAAAGCAAAAGGCTCAGGTCCCTTCTTTTCCCAGGCAAAGAAAATTTTTTTTTGTCCCCCAAGGGGAAACCCGTGGAACTAGTTTCCAACATTAAAAAGGTATCCCCAGGGTCCTGGAAAGGGAAAAAACCAAAGGTGTGGGGCAAACCTTGACACAAATGCTGCCAAAACCCCTTTTGAATTACCCTAATCCAAAAGGAACTGTAAGGGAAAATTTAGCAAAATGGGAAAAATGCAACTCTATATATCTGTAATCCAGTTTGTGTATGCCTAAAGAGATTTTTGACCAGGGGGAAAAATTTTACCCTTTCCCCGAGAGGATTCCCGTCAAACCCCCTTTGAGACTTTGACAAAGGACCTCATGGGAGTAGCAGTAATGGTGCGTCAAGATATTTCCTTCCCGGTCATCCACCTCAGATAAAACCTGCAGGTGAAGCTGTGAAATAGGCTTTACATGACCTTACACTTTGATCCATCTACCCCTCCCATTTAATCTGAACATTAATATTGGAAGATCTACTGGGCAGTTTTCCCCATCAATTTCTACTCTTGGGGGATTTTAATGTCGGCATACCTCTGGGGAGACCTTTTTGCAACCCTCGAGGAAGGGGCCCTTGGGTCCTTTTTCTTAAGTAATGCAGTTTTACTGAAAAAGTGACACTCCCCCCCATTTCCAAATTCAAACTGGGACATTCTCCATATTTACTTGTAACTTGGTTCCCGATTCACAGTTGAAATTTTACGGAGGTTATGGGGAAAACTTTTAGGGTTTTGGACCCTTTCCCGTAATTTTTTAAAGGGGGGAATGGTATTCCAGCAAGGGGTGCAGAGGGGTGGCGACTTTAACTGCGGACCTGAATTTTTTAGATCAAGCAGTTGCAAGGATTGGGAAAGATTCCTGTATTCAAGATGCTATTAATCATTACTCAGAATTTACTTCCCCTGAAGCGTCCATTCCGAAAAATAGCGGGCATTACCTCGACCCCCAGTACCCGGGGGTTGTGAAAGCCCAAAAGCTGCAGAGCAAGAAAAGCGCATTGACTCTGCCATAAGATGCCCCCCGGGAAATACGATATTCCATACCAAATGATTCCACTTACCAGAGAGCCCCAAAGTTTTATGTTAGACCTATTCAATGGGCAAGGGAGGGGACAGTGCCATTCACATAGAGAGAAGTATAATCTTCCTTTCCTAAACGGCAAAAAATGGTTCCCACCAGGAAATTTCAGACCAAATTTCCCTCACCCGCTTTATTGCAAGCTGATGGGGAAAAATTTGGGAAAATTCAGGTGACATGGCTTTCTAGAAAAGAAAACGTGTTGACCCCTATCAATTGGTTTAGAAAATTGAGACCAACACAGATCACTTTTTGAGGGAAATAAAAAGCTATACAGAACCCCCCGCCAGGAGTCAATGATAGCAGCTCTTTGACCTTAAAAAATCTATAACACTGGGAAGCATGGGATACTCATGAGCTGTATGACATTGCTTTTTAAGAGGGGCATTATCTACCTTCATTTCAAGTTCTTTGCTGACGGAAGTTTAGGTTTGGGGAGGAAAAAAGTTTTTCAATTGGAAGCAGCTGGAAGGGGTCCCACCCCGGAGTGTCTTAAGGTGACCCCGTTTGCCATTTCTAAAATGAATCGTAAGGTTTTTCCAAGTGCTGTCTCATGTACTTATATGGGAGACTTTCCCTGTAGCAAAGGAGGAAGCTTACGGATGTGAAAGGGCACATCGACTGCAATAAATCGGTTTTTACGTGGGGGAACTTCATAGGTTCAAAATTTTTCCAAGACCACGCTATACTTTTCCCAAACGAGGAAAGTTCCCTCCTTCCCCCTATTTAGGGGGAAACCCAGCAATTTTTTCCCAAAAAGGTGAAGTACTTGGGTCTAATTTGACTAAGACTAATGGGTGCCCCCACAAACAGTTAAAAGGAAGGCTAAAACACTTAGTATTTTGTGGGTTCTTTCACATCATCTTGGGGTGCAGACCGCACAACGCTTTTACGCTTTACCCAGCGCTTTTTTGTAGTAAGCTTTACATGGATGGAAAAATTTTTATCTGCAATTCCCATGTTCTCCGGATTTGGACCGGTTCTAATGAAACTCCAGAATCTGTACTGGGGCTTTTAGTTTCACCGTGGAGCCGATTTGTGAGAGTGGAGAAAACCCCTTTTCATTTTACCGGGACACATGAAACCCGATTACACAGAATACCCAAAAGGGTTCCCACTCCCACACCAGATTGTTTTCAACCCCCCGAGGATAGCCGATCCATGGGGGAGAATGAGGAAACTTGTGGAAGAGCTTAAAATTTAAATCTCACTAATTTTGGCTGTTGAATTTTCCCCCTTGGACAATCAAGTCGGCTGGTTTGGTTTTTTTTCCTAATTTGGGGAAAAGGGGAGATCTGAAGCAGAGTCAGAGAGAGATTTCTTCAGCACATTTTTAAGTACAAAGGATAATTTGTTATATACAGATGGTTCGAATTGAAAATGGTGTGGGCTTTTCAGCAGTGAGCAAAGGAAGACTGGATCGGGAGTTTTCTCTAAAACCCCGATCTTCACTACAGAGTTACGCCATCCTTGCAGCAGTTAAGATGACTAAAATCTTATGAACCTTCTATTGTGATATATTTTTACTCTCGCAGTGCCTTACAAGCAATAAAAAGCTTAAACTCATCACATCCAGTAGTGGAGGGAGATTCAAGATTGGCTAGCACTGATGTCAACACGTAAAAAGATAACTCTGTGTTGGGTGCCAGCGCATGTTGGTGTCAGTGGGAATAAGCGATCATTGCCCAGCGTCTGTGAGAGGTTTGCATATATTTTAAATAATATACATATATGTATATATATATAATATATAATATATATATATATATAATATATATGTGTGTGTGTGTGTGTGTGTGTGTGTGTGTGTGTGTGTTGCTCTTTGATAACTGAAGTTATATTAAGAAAAAAACTTCAATAACAATATCACACATTTTCATTTATTTGCTCCCTTTCTTAATTTATCTCTAAATGGCGTTCATATGTTAGGATCTCATATATATTGATAACCATAATACCTTGACACATGGATAAGATATACACAATATAAAACATTGATGCAAGATGACCTTGAGCATAAAACACAACATCCAAACCTCATAAAATGAGCCAATAACCGACTAAATATCCTGAGCTTTACACAAAACATGTCTATCCCTACCGCCAACCAAAAACAGCCTGCCGGCCGGTTGTAAACTCGACAGGAAGTAATAATTCCTTTAGGAAAATCTAAATACTAATAATGATTTGTCATAATGTTAAAGAGCTTTATGGCCTAAGTACAATGATTTCCCAGATTCTGTGATAACAAGCCTTTCATGAATCACAACAGCCATTTAAATTCAATACACATGATATTTTCAATGTATAATTTACTCAATTATCTCTGGTTACATCCTTTACTATCTGTGTTATTACTTTAAAGAAAAAGAACTATACTTCATTTATGTTAACAGATAGTCAGAATTATTCGTAATAACCATAATTACAGACAATTAACCCATTAAGTCCATCCTTTACTAAAATATTAGTACAAATACACCTTGACAACACACACACACACACACACACACACACACACACACACACACAGGCGCATGCACGCACGCACGCGCGCGCGCACACACACACACACACACACACACACACACACAACACACACACACACACGCACACACACACAACACACACACACACACACTAATACACACACACACACACACACACACACACACACACCACACACACACACACACACACCACACACACACACACACACACACACCACATGACCTCATACGGAGAGGTGTGATACCCGTGCACCGGTGCCCTCGTAACTTATACACGAATTTCTGGTATCATATACACGTATAAGGAGTTCATAAATTTTCGGTGCTCTTATAACTCTCAAGTCATTGTCATGTGATGTGATGTGATCACAGTCATGCTTGTAAGGGAATTTATAATAATTCCTCTACCGAATGCCAAGTACTGTTATAGTAACCGTTGGAGCTGAATGCCCCGTTGTCTCAAGCGCTATGTTTCACCTGTAACAAGGCGAGCGAGCCGGGGTGAAACCGCAATGTAAGCACTGAGGATTCGGTGGATAACTGTCCCACCCCTCCCCGGCTGAAAAGGGAGCTTCAGTCTGTAGTTCAGTGGATAGACCCACTGAATCCATTGTCATGCAACGGACATGTGCTGAAGGTGATCCCGACGTCCAGGTGGGCGACGCTGACGGAGGAAGTGACTGCTTCACATTAGCGAAGTCGAAAACAAAGAAAAAAAGAAAGCCCTGCAGTGCAGGTAAGACGCCACTGGCACCAAAGAAGAATTATGTCCGCCTCGCCTTCCATGAAGGCACTAACAAATGGTTAGAAAATGAAATGGCTACAGGACCTTGGCAACAACCCTCGACCTTGTGCGAGGAGACACCTTACCGTAGAACTATATTGACGGCATTATTAGAGGATTACTTGGAGTTATTACCTTCAAACTATGTGACAAAACCAACTGAACAAGAAAAATATGAAAAATAAATACAAGGTAAGACACGCTGTGCAGCATGTGGTGAATAACATACTGCTAGGGAGTGTCCTCGCAGTGATGCAGGACGAGAGAGTACTACAGATGTACCAGCCTTTGTCCCATCATGCTTTAGTGTGGGAAGACAGGGTGTGACAGCCTGGCAGTGGGAGTGCACGGCCCTCCCTGGCCTGGCCCCTCCCCTTCCATCCACTGTGGTCCCAGCACCGACCGCGAGTGACCAGCGCGGCCCTTCCAACCCTACCCGCAGCCCGACCGTGCCCTGTGTGACGTCACCAACCTACAGAGATTTCCCGGGGCTATTGGCGAGTGGGGTTCAGAGGCCACCGAGCAAACGCGACAAGTAACGCAACTGAAGGAGAAGGTGAACAAGATGATGCTGATCTTCACAGAGGGTGGCAGGCAGGGATGACCGCAGGCCTGTCGGGGGAATCCCCCGGACAACCATGAGGCAGAAATGACGTCACGCCAGCTGACCAAGGCGATGCAATGTGCCTAAACTTTTTAAAGGAAATGAAAGCTCTGAAAAAAAAAATAACTTAATAATGAAAAAAAAGGCGCTGAGACAGAACATGGGAAAAAAATTAAATGTGACTGTCATTGTCGAGATTTCTAGTACAGCCCTGACTGGGTTGTTGATATATGTGAAAGTAACACTGATGTTCAATTTCATCCTCTGGTATTTTTCACTGTATAATGTATATGCTAGATACTCTAAATTTCTCTCCCCAATTTTTTACAACCAAGGCACGTTATGCATGGGCGACTTTAATGAAGGCATTGGAGACAACCAGTGTAATAGTAATGGGGAAGAATTCAAGCATTTCATCAATAGTAGATCACTGACAGTAATTGACACAGTAGCAGCGACTCATTTAGGAGGTGTCAGGTTAGATTACGTATTTGGCTAAAATTTTTTTCATGGAATGTCTGTACTTCACTGGTATGAGAGTTAGTTTGTGACCACTTTGCAATACGAAAAGACTATGCTGTAGACAGCGATTGAGCCCCTAAATCACCTAGGATCAGGATAATTATCCCACCGGGTCTATTGGGCTGGTATCACACCTATGAAAAACAACGTTGAAAATTTCTCTCAGTATCTAATTAAAGTTGTCACTGACTGCTATAACACGTGTTGTCTGTTCACGAAAACTCTCGAAGAAAAGATGTCCCCGGGCCCATCAGCACCGAGGTGGATCAATGACCCAATTCTGGCCAAGGAACATAAACGGGTTCAGGAACTTTCTAACTGTTATAAAGATACTATGATGTCAGATAATCTTCTGCAGTTTCATAAAGCCAACAAGGAATTCAGAGAATTAAAAACTCAGATTCATAGTAAACACTAGGAACAATTCTTGCATTGTATCAATAGACAAACTTCTGTAGCTAACATATGGAGAAAAAAATTAATGGGCTGACAGGTAAAGTTCTCACAACACCGCAGCTTCACAGTCCACAAGAATAGGCTAATATACTGCGAGAGCAGTGGGCCGGGAGTTCTCAGTTGAACTCACTTCCACAAGGGATAAAAGATAAACTCAACAAGTCGAAAATAGATGGAAATTTTAATATGGTAGTAGCCTGTGCTGCTATTGACCCCTTCGACTTGCCGAAATACAGTGGGAATTGAATAATACCCTTCTGAATGGGAAGGCATCCGCCCCTGGCGAAGATGGCATTATTTACTGCATCCTCCGCTTCATTGCTTAGGTACCAGGCAACCCACTTATACACCTGCATAGACTCAGCCTATTGCAAGGAATCATCCAAGCTCCTGGACTAAAAGCTTAATCATTCCTATACCTAAACCAATATTGGACTTATACAGGCCCCTTCCTTGACCTCCCGTCTGTGCAAAGACTGTATGGATTTCTCCAGAATGTAGCAGTCAGCACTGTTTTCCAGAGTACTTAACAAATTCAAACCCAGGCATGCAATCTGTATTTCTTGATTTTCAATCTGCCTCTGATATTGCAAACAGAGAAATTATCCTTGATCAACTAGCGAGCTTTGGTATTCAGGGAAAAAACTGTTAACATGGATTCAAATGTATCTATCGAATCGATCCGCTCATGTTCTCTTCAGGGGCATTAAGCGTACTCATACAAACGTACCTGAACCCGGCATACACCTCAGGAGGCATACTTAGTCCCGTGCTATTTAATATTTAATGCATAGATTATTAGACGATATACCACTTGAGAGCAATGACTCATTATTTGCTATGCCGATGATATTTGCATTAAATCCTCATCCAAGGAAAGAATCCAAGAGATTCTAGATATACTCTCAGCAAGGGCTATTGAGTGTGGCTTGATAATCTCGACTGAAAAAACAAGGCTCTTAACCCAAAGACAATCCCTCTGCCAAGGTTTCATAGAGATGACACTGAGCTAGATCTCTGTCATCAGTACAAATACCTTGGGGTGATTGTCAATGATGCAGAGTTTCATCAGAAACCTGAAGAAAAGGCTGTGGGAACGGCTAAAGCCACCTAGGACACTTGTTGGCAAAGACCATGGTATCAATGTCAATATTGTAAGACTCGGCACACACCTCAGAGAGGCGTACTTAGTCCCATGCTATTTAATATCCTAATGCATAGATAACTAGGCGATATACCACTTGAGGGCAATAACTCCATTATTTGTTTACCGATGATATTTGCACTAAATCCTCACCCGAGGAGAGAATGAAGCACACACACACACACACCTCTGTGTGTGTATGTGTTAACATCACACACACACACACCACATATATATATATATATATATATATATATATATATATATATATATATATATATATATATATATACATATATATGTGTGTGTGTATGTGTTATATATATATATATATACATGTGCACGCACACACACACACACACACACACATACAATATATATAAATATATATATATATATATATTGAGCAATGTAGCAGACGGGACCAGGACCTCAAATCGCTCCGCCCATGCTTCCCCCAGCTGCTTCTATCACATCCGGCAGCTGGAACGGTCACTACTTATACCGAGGATGACCTAGGGCTCAGAGAGTTCGTCGTCTGCGTCCAGCGTGGTAATGTCGGCCTAGCCCTCCCCCTCCGGGCAGGTTGACCTGACACGTGACCCAGCATACCGCTTTACTCATTTAGACCCGTGTGTTCCCATACTGTGTGTCAACTCTTAGTAATAAAGACTCACGCCGTTAATAAGTATCACTGCCCTGGAAAGCCATTGTACTAAGGTGCATAGCCTTTTACACTCTATATAATATATATGTATATATATATGTATATATGTATGTATGTATGTATGTATGTGTGTGTGTGTGTGTGGTGTGTGTGTGTGTGTGTGTGTGTGTGTGTATGTATACACATTAACATACACTAAAGTATATATGTTATTAACACTCTAAAGTTTCTATGCAGAAATTGATTAACATTGCTTATTATATTTGTGATACCCTTGTAACGATGGGTGATCCGTTTTCTGGTTTTTTAAATTTTTTTTTTGATTGTGACCCTATGGCGGAAGAATAAGAAATATCTTATACTAAATAAAAAATTATACGTTGTGCTAATG
>NW_023659010.1:15000-17500 GCF_015228065.2 Penaeus monodon
GCTTCCACGGGCATCAGGGAGTGCCTATCCCTGGCTGGCAGACTTTCTCTCCAACAGGCAACAGGCCGTGCGTGTGCAGGGTAAATTTTCCAGCCTTCTGCACTCACGTGCGGAGTCCCTCAGAAGGACTAGAATGGCCCCTGGCTTCCTAGTCATGTTTAATGACGCTCTCCTTGATACCGAGCATCGTTGGAAAAACGTGGACGACTAAAACCATCGCCGCGCCCATTGATAGTTCCTGTCCTGACCACTCCACCCTCCAGCGCACCCTCGACAACCTCCTCTCCTGGACACCCCAAATCACGTTACCATCAATCGCCAGAAGTCAGTTTGTGATGCAGTTCGACTTTTCCACCAACCCCGCCCCCCCCCACCATCCTCAGTTGGACAACCACCTGCTCGACGTTGTCCGTTCCACAAGCTGCTCGGCGTCACCATTTGACGAGAAGCTCTCCTGGACGCAGCACGTCAGAGACATCGTGAGGTCTGCCTCGTACAGGCTTCACATGCTGCGTCGCCCCCAAGTCCCTTGGCGTTCCACTCCCGGAGCTTCAGAATATTTAAAGGCTATTCATCCTGCCTAAATTGACTTACGCCTCCCCCCCCTGGTCCCCCCCCTCACCGCCACCCAGCTGCTACAACTTGAGAGGGTGCAGAAAAGGACAGCCAAGATCATTCTCGGCCTGTCTATACCAGCTATGACAGCGCCTTGGCTACCCTAGGCTTCCTCCTCGCCACTCACTACACGACCTCACTGCAGCAGTTGGTTAAAATTTCTGGCCATCCACGCCACCGTTACCGCTGGCCCCGACGCGCCGCTGCTCGCCGGGCCCTACGCGCCGCCAAAAAAATTTGTGCCCATTAGGCCCGCACTGACGCTACCACCCGGGGACAATACCCACTCTAGTTTCCGACTCATCAACGAACACTAGTCCATATTTACTAGTTCAAATCCTAGCACACCTGATTTTTTACTTTGGGTTTGTTTATCTGTTTATTTGTTGTTTAGATTGTTAGTTTACTTTGTTGTGTGTTTTTTATATGTTTATTGTATATATAGTTTTGTTCTTTATCTGTATTTCTATGATATTTCAGGCCCTGGCTACCTGAAAATCAATAAACCGATTATATTATTATAATTATATTATTATATTAAAATTTTTATTATTATTATTATTATTTTTTATTATTATTACACAAACACACACACACACAAACACACACACACACACACCCCACACACACACACACACACACACACACACACACACACACACACACACACACACACACACACACACACACTCACACACACACAAACACACACAAAACACGACACAACACAAAACACACACACACCACACACACACACATTTACACCCCGCACACCTACACACACACACACACACAACACCCCACACACACACCCCACAACACACACACAACACACACATACACTCACACACACACACATATTACATATATATATATTTATATATATATATATATATATATGAATATGTGTGTGTGTGTGTGTGTGTGTGTGTGTGTGTGTGTGTGTGGTGTGTGTGTGTGTGTGTGTGTATAAACCATATGCATATATATATATATATATATAATATATATATATATATATATATATATATATATATAATATATATATAATATAGTATATATATATATATATAATATATATTTATATATGAAAGTGTGTATTCATAGAAATCTACAGTCACAAATAGCTACATACACGCCTTTCCTCCAAAACATAGACTGAGTTCTACAAGCTCCAGTTACATCCACCCTTTCTGCATGTTACATTTAGAAGTAAATTCAAATGGCGTATATCGCAAGGCACCTGATAGAAAGACTATGAAACATTTTACATTCCTGCATCATTTTTCGCTCCATATAGATTACACGCTGGGCACTCTGAATACTTAAACGAGGTGAATTTATTTCATTTCTAGCCCATGAATTTCTTAGAGGTTCATCCAGCTGTGTGCGGATTTTCCAGCACCCGGGGCCAGGGCCCCTTGGACAGTCACAGGTCCCTGCACAGATTGACAGATATTTGCATATTCTAACTTTTCTGTCCCAGGGAAATTTTTCCTAGAGGGTCAGGGAAGGGGTGGGAGGGGATGGGGGAAGGGGGGGGGGCTACCGTCCACGAGTTTTAACATTTTAACTGCTAGATTAAGTATTTTCAGGAGAAGTTATGATTTGATGCCCGTTTGGGAGACGTGATGTTATGATTTTTATGCTTTCTGAAAAAGATAGATATGTTTGAAACGGAAAAAAAAAAAAAAGACAAGTATATTTTGTCCGTAGACCATGAATGCAAATACCGAGAAAGTTTTTTCAAACTTTCACTAAATAAATAATAATTTATTTCTTGTGAGAGTAATAAAAATACGTATTTTTTCCGTAACATGCGTAAATCTTATTCAATTGCATGAAGAACTATCTACTTTCTGATAAAAAGAGATTAAAAGATCTC
>NW_023659010.1:20000-22422 GCF_015228065.2 Penaeus monodon
ATAACGACAACATGACGGATTTATGAGAAATAAGCTGTTATAGAGCTATCAAATGCCTGATTTATGTGGCGGCACGAAATTTGAATTAGCCTGTAAAACTGATTTTCGTTTCATTTTCTATTTTTTTTTATGTTTTTTTTTTTTTTCTCGTTTTCTAATTCTGGTTGTTTCTTTGTCTCTTTGGTCCCTCGATCTATTTTCTATCTATGTCTATGTTTATCTCTTTATCTAACTTTTATTTACGTTTTTCTTCCTAATTTTGTCCGTCATTGCGCTCTCTCTCTCTCTCTCTCTCTCTCTCTCTCTCTCTCTCTCTCTCTCTCTCTCTCTCTCTCTCTCTCTCTCTCTCTCTTCTCTCTCTCTCATTAACTTCTCTTTTCTCTCTCTCTCTCTCTCTCTCTCTCTCTCTCTCTCTCTCTCTCTCGCTCTTTTTCTCGCTATCTCTCTCCCCTCTATCTATCTACCCATTCCTAATCCTGTTTCCTTCCCTCTCTCAGTTCATCCATTTATCCTTCTCTCTTCTAGTTCTTGTCTTCTTCTTTACACATAATATTATTTTCAGGCATTCAGTCTTACTGTAGTGGAAATGCTTGCAGTGCCAGTGATAAATCCAGCAGCGCACTTCAGAAGCAAGAGAGAGAGGAAGAAATGTACATCTGTTATAATAATGATAATGATCATGATGATAATAATTATAATAGTATTAATAATGATCATGATGATGATCATGATCATGATGATGATCATGATCGTGATCATGATCATGATCGTGATCATAATGATCATCATAATAATAATAATAATAATAATAATAATAATAATAATAATAATAATAATAATAATAATAATAATAATAATAATAATGATAATAATAATAATAATAATAATAATAATAATAATAATAACATAATGATAA
The DNA here is from genome assembly GCF_015228065.2 of Penaeus monodon. Classification (NCBI taxonomy): domain Eukaryota; kingdom Metazoa; phylum Arthropoda; class Malacostraca; order Decapoda; family Penaeidae; genus Penaeus; species Penaeus monodon. Next base: position 20,917 of record NW_023659010.1, read on the forward strand.
TTTAAAATAATAATAATATAATGTTAATAATAATAATAATAAAATAATAATAATAAATAACAATAATAATTTTAAAGAAGAAAAAGAGTAAAATAATAATAATAATAATAATAATAATACAATAATAATGATTATAACGATAATAATAACAATAATATTAGTAATAATGATGAAGATAACAATAGCATAAAGCTAATCCAAAATAATATTTAAAAATTATAATAACAATTGAAAAAATAATACCAAAGAAATTAAAAATAATCTCAAAAACACCGCCAGCAGTAATAAAAATAATAAGAATGATATTAACACGAACTCAAAACCATTGCAATAAAAATCCAATTTCCCCTCTCCGCATACAGAATCTTGCAAGGAAATTCTGATGACGCAGCGCTTTCCTTCCTAAAAGACGGCTTTGGGAGAACGAACATAAACGGGGATGAAGTAAGAGGCGGTTGATTCCTAAAGGTTTTATTCTGAAAGTAAGGAAGCGTTTTTGTGAAGTAAAGGAATTGACCTTTGCCAAGGCGACCTTGAAAAAAGCTTCTAGTTGGCCTGTATAGAAAAATGTTCCCTCTTCGCTTATGCATTTATATATTATTATTTTTAATATATATAATATATATATTATATATTATAATATATATATATATTTTAGATATAATATTATATATATATGCATGTGTATAATATACATATAAAATATATATCATATGTATAAATATATATATATATATATATATATAAATATATATTTATAAATATATATTAATATAGTAAATATATATTTTATATTTTATTATATATATATATATATATTTTTATATATATATATATATTATTATATATATATATATAATATTTTTATATGTGTGTGTGTGTGTGTGTGTGTGGTGTGTGTGTTGTGCTGTGTGTGTGTGTGTTGTGTGTGTGTGTGTGTGTGTGTGTGTGTGTGTGTGTCTGTTGTGTGTGTGTGTGTGTGTGTTTTGTGTGTGTGTGTGTGTGTGTGTGTTGGTGTGTGTGTGTGTGTTGTTGTGTGTGTGTGTGTGTGTCTGTATGTGTGTATGTCTGTATGTATGCATGTATGTATTGTCTGTTTTGTATGTATTTTATGTATTATGTATGTATGTATGTATGTATGTCATGTATGTATGTATACATATGTAACGTAAAGTATGCATGTATGTATGTATGTATTGAAGTAACCCGTCGGTTTAACCAACCCCGGTTAGTTCGTCCCGAGTTTTTGAATTTTTCATAAATCTCCACATGGTCAGCCCCAAGGAGTCTTCGTAGGCCATATGACTTCTTGATTCCCAAAATTCTTGAATTGGCCGGGGAAAAGGTTTTTTTTAAACAATTGTATCAATAGGTTTATTTATTATTAAATTTTCAAATATATTAAAATCAACATTAAGAAATGAAATAGCAAAAATCCTTTCCAAAATCAAGGAAAGGGTAACAGTGAGAAGGTAGGGCTTAAAGTGACCCTTGATGACTAAGTTT